>NC_142813.1:21604598-21701239 GCF_049724085.1 Artemia sp. Qi Xiang Cuo | reverse complement strand
TAGGTGTCGTTCTTTATTGTAAATATAGTAAAACTTGATCTTTGCCATATGACTAGCAACTGGGGTTGGTTTTATGCCATATGATTAAAAACAGGAAAAAGCCTACGGCTTTTGCTTCTTTTAAGTAGTAAGAGACAAACCTCAAACAATAAAGTAGCCAACTAAGTCGAATGTATGAAATGGTTTTCTATTCTAGATACAAGATGCTTGTATTATCTTCACTTTTTATTACTATGTGGCATGGATTGTCCTTTACTAGGTTTCAGCTTTATCCGATGATTGAGGCTTTATGTACTATTCAGTCTAAACAAAACTTTTATTAATGACTACTACACGAGATCTTCTTGAGTGACACCATTTATGATAATCGTTCTTTACTGAAATCTTTATTATATTATTGGTTAGACACCATAAATATTTTTGCAGTTTAAATAATAAGTTTAGTGATTCTGGACTGAAAACTAAAATAATTGCAATTATGAGACAATAATATGGAGATATGTACTTTACGGGTTACAGGATACAATAATAAATTTGAACTGAGATGAAAAAAATTTCTTCCAGGAGACAAAAAGCAAAACTAATTTTAGAATTTTCATGTATTTTTGTTGTTTAAATTAAAAAATTACTATTACTGATTAGGCATCATAAATATTTTTGCAGTTTACATAATAATTTTAGCGATTAAGCCAAAAAAGAAAATTTTGGTTCCAGGAGTTTCGGTTACTATTGAGACAAGTAGCTATTATTTTACTATAGAGTTCATTACATGGACTGTTTTATTGCTTCAAAATTCAAATATCTTTGAAAAGACTGCAGTATGAAAATACATCAAAAATGCAATTTTTTTGACAAAATTGATTCTACTTTAAAAAGTATTTTATTTTTAAATACAAAAGTGACTAGATGTTGCAATTTCCTTTAAAATGAGCTATTATACAGCTCTCTATGATTTTCCAGTGCCCAGCTAGCTGAGCAGAAAGAAAAAGCGGAAAGAAAAAAATATCCCGTTTGTGGAGAATAACGTGGTAAAAGTCAATTTTCTTGATTTTCAAGCCAATATATTTTCTTTGTTATTCAAGCCAAAGGGAGGTAAGTTTCCTTTATAGAGGATTCGGACAAGGCGGTTCTAATGGTGTACTTTTTGTTTTGATCTGACTCTTTTTTTAGGAGTTGGGGGGTTTTATATTTCTTGACATTGGAGGTGATCGTCTCTTACTAGGTTGCTAGCTACCGCTGCAACCCGGATCGTCTCTTACTAGGTTGCTAGCTACCGCTGCAACCCGGATTTCTCACTTAAAAGTTTTCAAGCGACTCAAAACACTACGTAACTCATTTTAAAGGTAGAACTCTTTCTAATTGATTACAAACAGGAAAAAGCCTACGGCTTTTTCTTCTTTGAAATAGTAAGAGACTAGTCTCAAACAATGAAGTAGCTAACTAAATCAAATGTATGTATTGGGTTTTTATTCCAATGACCGTCTTTAAGTGGAAAATTTTAATATATTGACCTTAAATATAACTGCACTAGCCTATACTATAGTTAAGTGGCCTATAAAATTTAGTATAGGCAAGAGGTCGTTCTTTATTATAATTAATCTGACTCCTTTTTTAGGAACTATGGGTTTTTATATTTCTTAACATTGGACGTGATCGTCTCTGACTAGGTTGCTAGCTACCGCTGCAACCCGGATTCAAGCCAATATATTTCCTTTGCTGTTCAAGCCAAGGGACAGAAAGTTTCCTATACAGGGGTTTTGGACAAGGTGGTTCTAATGGTGTATTTTTTGTTTTGATCTGACTCCTTTCTTAGGAACTATGGGTTTTTATATTTCTTAACATTGAACGTGATTGTCTCTTACTAGGTTGCTAGCTACCGCTGCAACCCGGATAAAATCACATGTAACCTCGTATGACACCAAATATACCACATACCAATTTTATTTTCCCTGTTGCAACAGTTATTATGAGATAGACTTCGGTCCTTACTATAATTTGAAAGACTGCAGTGTGAAAAGACATCAAAATGCAGTTTTTGGTGGAAAAATTTATTCTCTGTTAGAAATAATTTATTTTAGTTACTATAGATTTTTAACCCAATTAATTTCCTTTAAAATGAGCTATTGAACAACCCTCTACGATGTTCCAGTGCCAAGCTATCTCTGGATACAAAAAAAGAAAAAAAAAATAAAAAAATAAAAAGATATCCCGTTTAGGCAGAATGTTGTAGTAGCTGCCACTTTTCTTGATTTTCAAGCCAATATATTTCCCTTGCTGTTCAAGCCAAGGGACAGAAATTTTACTATGCAGGGGTTTCGGACAAGGCGGTTCTAACGGTGTACTTTTTGTTTTGATCTGACTCTTTTTTAAGAACTATGGGTTTTTATATTTCTTAACATTGGACGTGATCGTCTCTTACTAGGTTGCTAGCTACCGCTGCAACCCGGATATTCACGTCATAGCTCTAATATAAAGCTATGACGACATTCATTATTTATCTAGTAGGGTTTCAGACAAGGTATTTCTAATGATGTACTTTTGTTTTGATCTGACTCTATTTTTAGGAGTTTTGGGTTTTTATATTTCTTAGCATTGGACTGATCGTCTATTACTAGGTTGCTAGCTACTGCTGCAACCCAAATTCACATATATATTTATTTATGAGAGGCAGCCTGGCCGAGTGGTCCAAGGCACTGGTGTTAGCCACCAGTCTCTTCAGAGGCGTGGGTTCAATTCTTACCGCTGGTATACGATTATGTTTGAAAGACTGCAGTGTTAAAAGACATCAAAAATGCAGTTTTTGGTGGACAAATTTATTCTCTTTTAGAAATAATTTATTTTAGTTACTATAGATTTTTAACCCAATTAATTTCCTTTAAAATGCGCTATTGAACAACCCCTTACGATGTTCCAGTGCCAAGCTATCTGTGGAAAAGAAAAAAGAAAAAAAAAGAAAAAAAAAAAGAAAAAAATATCCCGTTTAGGCAGAATGTTGTAGTAGCTGCCACTTGTCTTGATTTTCAAGCCAATATATTTCCCTTGCTGTTCAAGCCAAGGGACAGAAATTTTACTATGCAGGGGTTTCGGACAAGGCGGTTCTAATGGTGTACTTTTTGTTTTGATCTGACTCTTTTTTTTAAGAACTATGGGTTTTTATATTTCTTAACATTGGACGTGATCGTCTCTTACTAGGTTGCTAGCTACCGCTGCAACCCGGATACTTGACACTTCTTCTATATAATGACTTAGTTCTTTGTACGAGCCCTCGACTTTTAGTAGATTAATATGTTGTCTAATCTTACATTTTGATACTGCCTTATATACGCTATTAATGAAACAGTTCAAGACAGGAAAATGTGAAGCTAGTGCCCTTAGAGAACGCAAATAGCTCTGACATCCCTCATTTGGGCTACAGTATAACGAATGCCCATGCTTTCTTGTGTCCCTGTAATTGATTTCACAATAATGCAAGCCGCCAAGGTAGAAATTAACCACTTTGTCAGTTGAAAATTTTAATGCTATATTATTTTCAAGGATATCAAAAAGAATTTGACATAATTCAATATCCGTCGGATAGAGCTTGCAGATATCAGGGTGACATTGACAAGTAACCTGCTGCCCAATTTTTGGTTTTGAATGTTTACTCAGATGGTTATAGGTGACTTCAGCTATCATAATTTCCTTGTAAGATCTAGTTTTAAAGCATTTTTCAATAGTTGTTTCGTACTTTTCAGGACAGTTTGTTCTATTACACAGAGAATTTTTTTCCAAATATTCAGTAGAACTAAAAGAACTGTTTAAAACACAGTTAGAAATGCTTTTTTCTTGAGTCGGTGTTCCAGGAATTTGTTCTAAATCATTTGTCTTACAAACACATTTACTAATAACCCTAACAGGCTCGTTTTTGCCATAATGGAAAAACATTGCTTTTCCTTCGCTGTTGATAGGTATGCTTGTATATATATTTTTATTACTGCTGCATAAACTGCAATTGCTCCTTCCAAAATTAATATACGAGTTTTCTAAGAAGTACGCCTCCGTATATTCACTGTGTTGTCGAAAATTCTCCATTGCATCTATAAACTGTTCCGCAGTTGCCAATCCATACCTTGGAAGCTTTTCGTTAAACTGACAACATTTCTTTTGAATATTGCTATGAAGCTTTGCCAAAGCATTTCTAGCCGACTTTTCAACAGCATCCGCTCTTTCAAAGAGAATTTTAATCTGTAATTTAGAATACTTTTCGTGATCCCGATAAAACATGCGTAAAATGTTTCTCAATTTACAAAGATCAGCCTGCATTTTTGCCATCTTCTTGTATTTCTGAATGTAATTTTTCCCTTTGTCCTTATGCGTTCTTCGGTACAACCTCGCAGAGAATTTAATTTTTTCATTATAGCTTTTGTCACCCCAGTATCTACCCATTATTCTGGTAGCAACTTTTTTCTTATGTTCGTTTCGATAATCTATATCGTTATCATACCGTTCCTTGCTCTTTTGTTTGGCTGTCTCAATTTTCCCTTCTCGATACCCCTGATCCGTAACATACCTCTGTTTTGCTCTGTCATATTTCATTTTCTTAAATCCTGGATCACAAGACATCTTAGTAGCAATCCTTATGCGTTCTCGAGCTTTATTGCGTTCGGTGGCATTTTTATCTCTTTTAAATAAACTTTTCTGATATTTCAGGATGTTAGCTTTATTTTTTTATGTAGTAAAGTTTTCTATTAGTAGAAATTTGGATTGCTCTATTTTGATATTTTTTTTGGTTATTCTTTCTTTTTTTCCACTCGGGTGAGACCATATTTTTTCAATGTTTAAAATTATTAAGTACACAAAATCCCGTGTCGAGTATCTAAAACCTAGCATAAAACAAAACTAATTTTAAAATTTTCAGGTATTTCTCTTGTTTGAATTACAAAATTAGTATTATTGGTTAGACACCATAAATATTTTTGCATTTTACATAATAAGTTTAGCAATTCTGGACTGAAAACTAAAATAATTGCAATTATGAGACAATAATATGGAGATATGTACTTTACGGGTTACAAACCAAAAAAAGTTTGGTTCCAGGATACAATAATAAATTTGAACTGAGATGAAAAGAATTTTCTTCCAGGAGACAAAAAGCAAAACTAATTTTAGAATTTTCATGTATTTTTGTTGTTTAAATTAAAAAATTACTATTACTGATTAGGCATCATAAATATTTTTGCAGTTTACATAATAATTTTAGCGATTAAGCCAAAAAAGAAAATTTTGGTTCCAGGAGTTTCGGCTACTATTGAGACAAGTAGCTATTATTGTAGCTAGCAACCTAGTAAGAGACTTACATTAAAAGACGATCATTGGAATAACATACCACTGAATACATTGGACTTAGTTAGCTACTTGTTTGCTTGTGGTTCGTCTCTTACTATTTCAAAGAAGAAAAAGCCGTAGGCTTTTTCCTGTTTGTAATAATATAGGATAGAATTACAGTAAAGAACGATCTCTCATCCATAGTAACGGATATATGGTGGTTCCAGGGGTAGTTACTTGATGTTCGTCTCTTACTATTTCAAAGAAGAAAAAGCCGTAAGATTTTTCCTGTTTGTAATGATATAGCACAAATCCGGGTTGCAGCGGTAGCTAGCAACCTAGTAAGATCCGGGTTGCAGCGGTAGCTAGCAACCTAGTAAGAGACAATCATGTCCAATGTTAAGAAATACAAAAACCCATAGCTCCTAAATTACAATAACTGACAATTAAAAACAGCTGAAACACAAGGGTCATATATTAGAACAATAGGTAGCTTTTTTTAAAGGGCCGAAAAACTGTAGCGTGAAGAGTGAGGTGCTCAGGAGGGGGCAACCCCCCTAATATACGTAATAATTTCTGTTTGTTTTAAGTTTGAATGTTGCTCCTTACTTTCAGTTGAAAAAACTTGGTTTCTTTTTAAATGAAGCTTAGAGACAAACCTTTTTCTAAAGGCAATGGAAAAAATATGTCAATTAAAGTAAAAGTATATAAAAATGAAAAAAAGTAATTAATTGATTATAGTAAAGAACGAACTATAGCCTATGGTAATTGAACTGCAATTACATTAAAAGACGATCATTGGAATAACATACCACTGCATACATTGGACTTAGTTAGCTATTTGATTGCTTGAGGTTCATCTCTTACTACATCAAAGATGAAAAAGTCAAGGCTTTTTTCTGTTTGTAATGATATAGCATAAAACGAAACCCAAGTTTTGGTGAGGAGTTTATAATAAAGAACGAACTCTTGCCTATAATAGATCAGATACTCAACTTAATTATAGTTAATGATATGGTTTTATTGGTAGCTGAATTTATAATAAAGAACGACCTCTTGCCTATACTAAATTTTATACGCCACTTAATTTTAGCATAGGTTAGTAAATCGACAGATAGCTTTCCGGGTTGCAGCGGTAGCTAGCAACCTAGTAAGAGACGATCACGTCCAATGTTAAGAAATATAAAAACCCCTAACTCCTAAAAACAGAGTCAGATCAAAACAAAAAGTACACCATTAGAACCGCCTTGTCCGAAAACCCTATAAAGGAAACTTACCGCCCTGCGGCTTGAATAACAAAGAAAATATATTGGCTTGATAATCAAGAAAATTGACTTTAACCACGTTATTCTCCTCAAACGGGATATTTTTTTCTTTCTTTCTTTTCCACAGATAGCTTGGCACTGGAACATCGTAGAGAGTTGTTCAATGGCTCATTTTAAAGGAAATCTCTAGATCTAGCGCTATTTGTACTTAATTTTTTTTTAAATTGATTGTTTTTTACGAAAAACTTAATTTTTTATATACAATATTAATCAATGACGTCATAGTCTTTGGATGTAGTTAGTACATAAAGTCTGGATCATCGAATTAAAGCTGAAACTAAGTAAAGAACAATTATGCCTCCATATATTCACAGTGATGTATAAAATTTCCCATTACATCTGTAAACTGTTCCACAGTTGCCGGTTTATACCTTGGAAGCTTTTCACTAAACATGCAACATTTCTTTTGGATATTACTATGAGGTTTTGCGAAAGCATCTCTAGCTGACTTTTCAACAAAATCCATTCTTTCAGAGATAATTTTAATCTTTAATTTTGAATATTTTTCGTAATCCCGGTAAAACATTCGTAAAATTTTTCTAAATTTGCTAAGATCAGCCAGCATTGTTGCCATGTTTTTGGACTTCTGAATATAATTTTTAATTTTGCCCTTATGCGATCTTTGCAGCTTGTGTAAACTGCAAAATATCCATGGTATCCGAGCAATAGTTTGAATATTTCAATTCAAGCTAGAAAAATACCTTAAAATGTTAAAATTAGTTTTATTTTTGGTTAGGTTCTAACTACCCGATGTGGAATTTACTATGTATTTTCAGACCAAAAAATTCAATTTTTTAATATATTTCATTTTTCAGTTTAGAATCACTAAAGTTATTATGTAAACTGCAAAAATATTTATGATATATGAGCCATAATTTTAATCTTTTAATTCAAACTAACAAAATACCTGAAAATTTAAAAATTAGTTTTATTTTTTGTTAGGTTATGGATACATGATACGAGTCTTAAAAAGTTTCAATTAGATAAGAATATTATTTCTTGTTTTGTAATAAGATGCCTTCTAATAGAGTTATACGTAATTTAAAAAAACAGTACTATACAAAAAACAGAGACAACATCTTGAAAAGAGAAAAGCAAAGGTATTCAACCGACAAGGAGTATCGAGATGCGAAAATTGAGAGAGCCAAACAAAACAGCAAGGAGTGTTATCTTAATGATGAGGATTATAGACATGCAAAAATTGAGACAGCCAAACAAAAGAGCAAGGAACGGTATGATAACGATAAAGATTACCGAAACAAACATAAGAAAAAAGTTGCTACCAGAATAATGGGTAGATACTTGGGTGACAAAAGCTATAATGAAAAAATTTAATTCTCTGCGAGGTTGTACCGAAGAACGGATAAGGACAAAGGGAAAAATTACATTCAGAAATACAAGAAGATGGCAAAAATGCTGGCTGATCTTCGTAAATTGAGAAATATTTTACGCATGTTTAACCAGGATCACAAAAAGCACTCAAAATTACAGATTAAAATTCTCTTTGAAAGAGCGGATGCTGTTTAAAAGTCGGCTAGAAATGCTTTGGAAAAGCTTCATAGTAACATCCAAAAGAAATGTTGTCAGTTTAATGAAAAGCTTCCAAGGTATGGATTGGCAACTGCCGAACAGTTTATAAATGCAATGAAAAATGTTCGACAACACAGTGAATATACAGAGGCGTACTTTTTAGAATATTCGTATATTAATTTTGGAATGAGCAATTTACAATAAAGAACGATCTCTTGCCCATAGTAACTGATATATGGTGGTTCCAGGGATAGCTGCAAGCTAGCCAGATTACAGCGGTAACCGAGTTTCAGTGGTAGCTGTAACCCGGAGTCTCTTTCCTAGTTTATGACTCAAACAAGTTTACATTAAAAGACGATCATTGGAATAACAAACAATTGCATACATTCGAATTAGTTAGCTACTTGATTGTTTGAAGTTCGTCTCTAACTTTTTCAAAGATGAAAAAGCCGTAGGCCTTTTCCTGTTTGTAACCAGTTTATTATCCGGGTTGCAGCGGTAGCTAGCAACTTACATAAAGGACCGATATAGTTCATTATACTTTTCATGTTCATCATATTGTGAATCTGGGTTGCAGCAGTTGCTAGAAACCTCTTGGTTGCAGCAGTAGCTAGAAACCTAGTAAGAGACGATAACTCCAATGCTAAGAAATCAAAAAAACCCAGAACTCCTAAAATCCGGGTTGCAGCGGTAGCTAGCAATCTGGGTTGCAGCGGTAGTTAGCAACCTAGTAAGAGACGATCACGTCAAATGTTAAGAAATATAAAAACCCATAACTCCTTAAAAATAAGTCAAATCAAAACAAAAAGTAGACCATTAGAACCGCCTTGTCCTAAACCCCTGTATAGTAAAATTTCTGTCATTTGGCTTGAACAGCAAGGGAAATATATTGGCTTGAAAATCAAGAAAAGTGGCGGTTACTATAAGACTCTGCCTAAACGGCAATTTTTTTCTCTTTTTTTTTCTTTTCCACAGATAGCTTGGAACCGGAACAACGTATAGTAAGGAACGATCTCTTGCCCTTAGTAACCTGTATAGCCCAGATTTTCTGGAACGTCTCTAGCCCACAATGGCTGAAATATCAAATACTATCAAGATTAATAAAGATAATATTAATTTAACATCATCTTGGCTACGAAGATACAGTATCTTTTTTTAATCAAACAGTTAGTGGTAACGAACTGTAAGTAAGGAACTGTAACCACTAGATACATCAGAAGAATCAGATTTGTATGCTGATTTCAAATATGTAAGTTTCATTAAGTTTAGTTATACCCATTAAAAGTTACGCACCTGAGAAAATTTGCCATATTTTCAAAAAAATTAAGAAACCACCCCTAAAAGTCATAGAACTTTAATGAAAATCACACCATCAAATTCAGCGTATCAGAGAACCCTACTATAGAGGTTTCAAGTTTCTATCTGCAAAAATGTGGAATTTTGTATATATTGCCAGAAGAAAGATCACGGTTGCGTGTTTAGTTTTTTTTTTCCAGGCGTGATCGTATTGATCCAGTAGTCCTAGAATATCTTGAGAGGGCTCATTCAAACGGAAATTAAAAGTTCTAGTGCCCTTTTTAAGTGACCAAAAATATTGAAGGGCAACTTGGCCCCCTCCCACGCTCATTTTTCCCGAAGTCACCCAATCAAAATTTTAAGATAGCCATTTTGTTCAGAATAGTTAAAAATTTAGTTAATATGTCTTTGAGGATGACTTAATCTCCCACAGTTCCCGGGAAAAGGGCTGAAAGTTATCAACTTTGCCAATTGTTTACATATAGTATTGGTTATTGGGGAGTATACAGGCGTTTTCAAAAGGAATTTTTTTCTAGGGGGGGGGGGGTCGGGGTCGGAGTAGGGGTTATGGGGGAGTATCTTTCCATGGAGGATATTTTATTGGGGAAAGGGACATTTCTATGAAGGGGGTGCCAAATTTCTCAGGATTATTTAAAAAACGATCAGAAATTAAATAAAAATAAGTTATTTTCAACTGAAAGTAAGGAGCAACATTAAAACTTAAAACGAACAGAAATTGTTACGTATATAAGGGGGTTCGCCCCCTAGTCAATACCTCGCTCTTTACGCTAAAAAGTTTTTTTTAGTACTTTCAAAAGAGCTATCTTTTCTAATTAGCCGGCCTTTGAGATTCAGGGGTTTGCGACTCGAACAAAATTCGAGCTTTGGTGTAAAGAGCGAGGTATTGACTAGGGAGTGAACTCCCTAATATATGTAATAAAAACATACGAACATAGAAATTCGTTACGTAAGTTAATTCATAAGTTACGTCAGAACAAAATTTCGAGAAAGCCAATTAGCCAAAAAAAGGAAAATTAATATGCCCATTTCGTTTCAATTATTCGTGTACGGTGAGCCAAAATCAAAGCTGCATTAATTCAAAAGCGTTCAGATATTAACTAAAAAAGCTAGTTTTTTCACTGAAAGTAAGGAGCGACATTAAAATTTAAGACGAACAGAAATTATTCCGTATATGAAAGTGGCTGTCCCCTCCTCAACGCCTCGCTCCTTACGCTAAAGTTTTTTATTGTTTGAAAAAACAAAGTTGTAAGACAGTTAGAGTAAAGAGCGAAGCTTGAGGAGGGGACAGTCCCTTTCCTATGCAGAATACATTTCTGTTCGTTTTAAGTTTTAATGTCGCTCCTTACTTTCAATTAAAAAAAACTTGTTTTTTTTTTAGTTAATTTACATTATGAACTGTAATTACAGAGGAATGAACTGTAATTTAGTTTTATTTGTTGTCGCTTGTCTTCTAACCGCATACAATTTTATGTCTTTTCATACTACGTTCTTTAATGGAACATGTTGTGACCACTTTTCCTTGGTGCTTCAGTTTCCCTGGGCTAGAGCTTGGTTTTTATTGTTAGATTTGTTATAACTTTCGTTCTTTATTGTGATCATAAACTTCATTAATCAGATATTTTAATATATTCTGCATAGTCTAGCTGTTGGAATAGCTGACTCTCACCCAGTTGGCTCGAGTTCGATTCCCGGTATGGGAAATGTAAGGATTCCTCTTATTACTTCAGTTACTGAGGGCCACAGTTCGTGTCTTAATGTAGTTATACACGATAAAATGGCGTAACGAGTCACTTTAAGCGAAAGAAAAACCAAATTAATTTTAAAAATTTCAGGTATCTTACGGGTTTGAATTAAAAATTTTTAATTATTGCTGAGATATCATAAATATTTGCAGTTAAATAAAATTATTTTATTTAAAATTTTCAGGAATTATTCAATTTTTTGTTAAAATTGCTTATCTTTTTTTATTTTTTTTTGTTTTTTGATTAAAAAAGTACTAGAAATTTTAATTTCCGTTTCAATGAGCCCTCTAGCAACATTCTAGGACCACCGGGTCAATACGATCACCCCTGGGGAAAAGAAAAAAAAACAAACAAATTAAACGCGCATCCGTGATCTTTCTTCTGGCAAAAAATACCAAATTCCACATTTATGCAGATAGGAGCTTGAAACCTCTTCAGTAAGGTTTTCTGACACGCTGAAACTGATGGTGTGATTTTCATTAAGATTATATGACTTTTAAGGTTTTTGTTTTCTTTTCTAGAAAATAGGGCAAATTTCCTCAGGCTCGTAACTTTTGATGAGTAAAACTAAACTTGATGAAACTTAAATATTTAAAATCAGTATGAATATCCGATTATTTTGATGTATCTATTGATATTAAAATTCTGTTTTTTAGAGTTTCGCTTACTATTGAGAAGAGTCGCTCTTACTATACAGTTTGTTACCAAGAACTGTTTGATTAAGCAACTTATCTTGTTTTTCAAGCCGATGGATGTTCCTCATTATTCAAGCCAAGGTGCCGTAGTTTTCCAACATACGGGTTTTGAACAAGGCGAATCTAATAGTACAGTTTGTGTTTTTATCTAACTTTAATTTTTTGGAGCTATTTGACAAAAACTGCATCTTCACACAGAAAATGATTTATGACGTCATAATAGTGGGTTACAACCATAAATGACATTACAATAAAACTTTATGAAGACGTTAGTTACGACTGGGGTTCGTTCTATACTATATGATTAATTTAATAAACCCGGAAAAGCTGAAAACTAAAATAAAATCTATTTTAAAATTTTAGTCACTATTAACTATAGTTCGTCCTTTAATGTAAAACTTCAAGAAATTACAAACATGAAAAAGCCTATGACTTTTTCTTATCTGGAATAGTAAGAGACGACCCAGGAAAAGTCAGGCAGCAAACTTCCAATATAAAATGATTTTATTATCTTAATGTTTAGTTACTATGTGCCATGGTCTGTTCTTCACTCGGTTTCAGCTAGATCCGTTGAAAGTAGCATAGGTCTCATTCATTATGAAAGTTATCGATCCTTTATGTAATAATAACAATCTTAGCTATATCTTTGAAGAACAACAAAAGTCATACCTGAGCAGTCCATTGTTCGTTTAAACATCAATTTTACATTTGAATCACCGCAGATACACCATGTACCTTCCAACGTTCGCCTGTAAACGTAATAGTGACTGAAGTTAAAATTAATACCTGAATGAACAATGATGGCAATTACTCCATACCACTCCAAGGATACCACGATGTCAGTGTAGCTAACGTCAGATATGACCGCACTCATTGTCCTTTGCAGTAATATGTGATCTGGAGCAAAAATAATTTTTATTCTCGTACTTTTATGTGCCATTGCACTCCTGTCCAGGTTAATCGCAAGAAACTGCGGTATTTCAGTAAAAACTTTGTGTGATGTTAGTTGATGTTCATTTGGGCTAAATTTTCGAACAAGATTTGGACTTAACACTTCACTAGATTTGATGTCCGATGTCTCAACAAGCTCTTCATGAGCTGGTGCATCCAGATTTAGAACTCCTGAAAGTGGAAAATAGCACACTTTTCCATTTGTCATATTATCATTAATTTGGCTCCAGTTACAGTGGTGACAAGCCAAACATTTTATAATTCTTGAACTGGAATAGTCTACAAAGAGGACTGAGAGTAGTTGATGAGTTTGCTTCCGAGTTTTCTTCATCCACACTTCCAAACTGAACTTCTCAAAACTCATAGAGTGACTGCTGTTCGTCCCCAGCAAACCCATACACAGTCGGCAGTAATGATTTTAGCTGGACTGTTGACTCCATTGTCAAGGGACGACACTGCTAGCTGTAAAATTCAGCTGTCACGTTGCCTTGTGAACTCTGTAACATATCAAAAAGTATTCTGTGTAAGCCAAAAACGCACTGAACTGTAGAGTTTGCATAGCATGAAACACAATCTCTGTTTTGGAAACCTTTTCTACCAGCACCAATACCCCTTTGAGAGAGATGCTTTTGGTTAGATCTTGTCTTGTTTCCTTCAATACCTTGGAGAACGTTATTAACTTTCTTTGGCACTAACTTATCGTTTGATTTTGCTTCATTTGTTATATACATTATAATAAAGAACGACCTCTTTCCTATACTAAATTTTATAGGCCACTTAACTATAGTATAGGCTAGTACAGTTATTATATTTAAGGTCAATATATTAAAATTTTCCACTTAAAGACGGTCATTGGAATAAAAACCCAATACATACATTTGATTTAGTTATCTACTTGATTGTTTGATACTAGTCTCTTACTATTTCAAAGAAGAAAAAGCCGTAGGCTTTTCCTGTTTGTAATCAATTAGAAAGAGTTCTACCTTTAAAATGAGTTACGTAGTTACATTAAAGGACGATCATTTGAATAACAAACCATTGCATAAATTAGACTTTGTTTACATTAAAGAACAAACTTCCAGCCCATTGTAGCTAAAATAAGATTATAATTAATGTTAAAGATTGATCAATGTTACAGTAAAGAACGATCTCTGGCCCATAGTAACTGATATAAGGTGGTTTATATTATTATAATAAAGATCGAACTCTTCCCTATACTAACTTGCATAGGCAACTTCACTATAGTTAAGATTACAGTATTTATATTATACATCATTATAAATTATGAAAGGTTCAAATGTTCGAAGATTATAGAGTTAAAAATTTTCCCACACCGGGAATCGAACCCGGGCCTGTTAAGTGAAAGTTAACTATCCTAGCCACTAAACCATATGGGACCATAAAGAAGTATGATTTAAGAGCCATATGCATATTATTATTTCACCATACCAATTATAATAAGGCCAAAACAAACTCGTCGACTTGCTATCTTACTTTTGACACATTAGTTAAATCTTCATCAGACTTAAAAAATGTTTTGCTAGTTTTACATGATCCGGGTTGCAGCGGTAGCTAGCAACCTAGTAAGAGACGATAACCTCCAATGTTAAGGAATATAAAATCCCCCAACTCCTAAAAAAAGAGTCAGATCAAAACAAAAAGTACACCATTAGAACCTCCTTGTCCGAATCTTCTATAAAGGAAACTTACCGCCTTTTGGCTTGAATAACAAAGAAAATATATTGGCTTGAAAATCAAGAAAATTGACTTTTACCACGTTATTCTCCACACACGATCCGGGTTGCAGCGGTAGCTAGCAACCTAGTAAGAGACGATCACGTCCAATGTTAAGAAATATAAAAACCCATAGTTCTTAAAAAAAGAGTCAGATCAAAACAAAAAGTACACCATTAGAACCGCCTTGTCCGAAACTTCTGCATAGTAAAATTTCTGTCCCTTGGCTTGAACAGCAAGGGAAATATTTTGGCTTTAAAATCAAGAAAAGTGGCAGCTAATAAAACATTCTGCCTAAACGGGATATTTTTTTCTTTTTTTTTTTCTTTTTTTTTTCTTTTTTTGTATCCAGAGATAGCTTGGCACTGGAACATCGTAGAGGGTTGTTCAATAGCTCATTTTAAAGGAAATTAATTGGGTTAAAAATCTATAGTAACTAAAATAAATTATTTCTAAAAGAGAATAAATTTTTCCACCAAAAACTGCATTTTGATGTCTTTTCACACTGCAGTCTTTCAAACATAATCGTATACCAGCGGTAAGAATTGAACCCACGCCTCTGAAGAGACTGGTGGCTAACACCAGTGCCTTGGACCACTCGGCCAGGCTGCCTCTCATAAATCCGGGTTGCAGCGGTAGCTAGCAACCTAGTAAGAGACGATCACGTCCAATGTTAAGAAATATAAAAACCCATAGTTCTTAAAAAAAGAGTCAGATCAAAACAAAAAGTACACCATTAGAACCGCCTTGTCCAAAACCCCTGCATAGTAAAATTTCTGTCCCTTGGCTTGAACAGCAAGGGAAATATATTGGCTTGAAAATCAAGAAAAGTGGCAGCTACTACAACATTCTGCCTAAACGGGATATTTTTTTCTTTTTTTCTTTTTTTTTCTTTTGTATCCAGAGATAGCTTGGCACTGGAACATCGTAGAGGGTTGTTCAATAGCTCATTTTAAAGGAAATTAATTGGGTTAAAAATCTATAGTAACTAAAATAAATTATTTCTAAAAGAGAATAAATTTTTCCACCAAAAACTGCATTTTGATGTCTTTTCACACTGCAGTCTTTCAAACATAATCGTATACCAGCGGTAAGAATTGAACCCACGCCTCTGAAGAGACTGGTGGCTAACACCAGTGCCTTGGACCACTCGGCCAGGCTGCCTCTCATAAATAAATATATATGTGAATTTGGGTTGCAGCAGTAGCTAGCAACCTAGTAAGAGACGATCAGTCCAATGCTAAGAAATATAAAAACCCAAAACTCCTAAAAATAGAGTCAGATCAAAACAAAAGTACATCATTAGAAATACCTTGTCTGAAACCCTACTAGATAATTTATAATAAAGATCGAACTCTTCCCTATACTAACTTGCATACGCAACTTCACTATAGTTAAGATTACAGTATTTATATTATGCATCATTATAAATTATAAAAGGTTCAAATGTTCGAAGATTATAGAGTTAAAAATTTTCCCACCCCGGGAATCGAACCCGAGCCTGTTAAGTGAAAGTTAACTATCCTAGCCACTAGACTATATTGAACCATAAAGAAGTATGATTTAAGAGCCATATGCGTATTATTATTTCACCATACCAATTATAATAAGGCCAAAACAAAATCGTCGACGTGCAACCTTACTTTTGACACATTAGTTAAATCTTCATCAGGCTTAAAAAATGTTTTGCTAGTTTTACATGAAAGAACGAACCTTAGTCCATATACAATAAAGAACGACACCTTGCCCATGTTAACTTAAACATAAATAGGGATTATGTAATTTCCAATAGTATCATGGTTATAATAAAGAACGACCTCTTGGCTATACTAAATTAGGTATGGTGCTGTAAGAGAATTAGCTCTGTCTGGAATCGTGAGATCGATCCCCATACCCTGCTTAATCTTTATTCATTCTCTTATTCTTGCAAAGGGATTTTTTTAGTAAATACAATTCTTGTCAAACTCATTGTAGAGATCTAGAAATAAAATTACATTAACATTTTAAGAAATCATTATATATATGATGAATTTTGCTTAATGATTAATATTAGACATAAATTAAAATCTTGTTTAGGGTAAAAGACCAGTTAATAGATTTTAAACCATAATTATTTTTTGAAAAATAAGGGTCCGACCAGATTTGAACAGATCTACAGTCAATTACTCTACCTCTGAACTACGAACCCTTATTGTTAAGAGAGAATTAAAGATGGTTACATGAATATTAGACATCAATAAAATCCGGGTTGCGGCGGTCGCTAGCAATCCGGGTTGCAGCGGTAGCTAGCAACCTAGTAAGAGACGATCACGTCCAATGTTAAGAAATATAAAAACCCATAGTTCCTAAAAAAAGAGTCAGATCAAAACAAAAAGTACACCATTAGAACCGCCTTGTCCGAAACCCCTGTATTGGAAACTTTCTGTCCCTTGGCTTGAACAGCAAGGGAAATATATTGGCTTGAAAATCAAGAAAAGTGGCAGCTACTACAACATTCTGCCTAAACGGGATATTTTTTTCTTTTTTTTTCTTTTTTTGTATCCAGAGATAGCTTGGCACTGGAACATCGTAGAGAGTTGTTCAATAGCTCATTTTAAAGGACATTAATTGGGTTAAAAATCTATAGTAACTAAAATAAATTATTTCTAAAAGAGAATAAATTTTTCCACCAAAAACTGCATTTTTGATGTCTTTTCACACTGCAGTCTTTCAAACACAATCGTATACCAGCGGTAAGATTTGAACCCACGCCTCCGAAGAGACTGGGGGCTAACACCAGTGCCTTGGACCACTCGGCCTGGCTGCCTCTTATAATTTGGGTTGCAGCAGTAGCTAGCAACCTAGTGAGACACGATCAGTCCCATGCTAACAAATATAAAAACCCGAAATTCCTAAAAATAGAGTAAGATCAAAACAAAAGAACATCATTAGAACTACCTTGTCTGAAACCCTACTAGATAAATAATGAATGTCGTCATAGCTTTATATTAGAGCTATGACGTGAATAGAAAAACACGAAATTATATTGTTGTTTCTGAAGACGTCATGAAATACTACCATTGCGCCATGACGTCATACGCCGTGACGTCATAATTAGTATATAAGAAAAGTCAAAACTGTAAATTCTCTCATTGTTGATTAGATAATGGTTAGATCAAAGCAAGCTATACGCAAGTTGAAAAAATACATTAAAAGACGATCATTGCAATAAAAATTATTGCATACATTGGACTTAGTTAGCTACTTGATCGTTTGAGGTTCGTCTCTTACTATTTCAAAGAAGAAAAAGCCGTAGGCTTTTTCCTGTTTGTAATATTTTCCTGTTTGTTATCAGGGTTGCAGCGGTATTACATAAGGGGCCGGTATAGCTCATCATAAATTGTTTTTCTACAATAAAGAATGATCTCCTTGCCCATAGTAAATGATATATGGTGGTTCCAGGGATAGCTGCGAGCTATCCAGATTGCAGCGATAACCGGGTTGCAGCGGCAGCTGTAACCCGGAGTCTCTTTCCTAGTTTAAGACTCAAACAAGTTTACATCCAAAGAGTTTACATCCAAAGAGTTACCAAACAAGTTTACATTCATTGCAATAACAAACAATTGCATACATTCGAATTAGTTAGCTTCTTGATTGTTTACGGTTCGTCTCTCACTATTTCTAAGAAGAAAAAGTCGTAGGATTTTCCCTGTTTGTAATCAGTTTATTATCCGGGTTGCAGCGGTAGCTAGCAACTTACATAAAGGAACGATATAGTTCATCATATTGTTCATGTTCATCATATTGTGAATCTAGGTTGCAGCAGTAGCTAGCAACCTCTTGGTTTTAGCAGTAGCTAGCAACCTAGTAAGAGACGATCAGTCAAACGCTAAGAAATATAAGAACCCAGAACTCCTAAAATCCGGGTTGAAGCGGTAGCTAGCAACCTAGTAATAGACGATCACGTTCAATGTTAAGAAATATAAATCCCATAGCTCCTAAAAAAGGAGTCATATCAAAACAAAAAGTACATCATTAGAACCGCCTTGTCCGAAACCCCTGTATAGTAAACTTTCTGTTATTTAGCTTGAACAGCAAGGGAAATATATTGGCTTGAAAATCAAGAAAACTGGCAGCTACTACAACATTTTGCCTAAACGGCATTATAATCCGGGTTGCAGCGGTAGCTAACAACCTAGTAAGAGACGATCACATCCAATGTTAAGAAATATAAAAACCCCTAACTCCTAAAACAATAGTCAGATCAAAACAAAATTACAGTAAAAAATAAACTTCCAGCCCATAGTAACTAAAATAAGATTATAATTATTTAATGTTAAAGATTTATCAATGATGCCATAATCGTAGGTGGTAGCCAGGTCGTCTCTTACTATTCAAATTAAGAAAAAGCCATAGGCTTTTTCCTGTTTGTAATAGAGTAATCCAGGTTGCAGCGGTAGCTATCAACCTAGTAAGAGACGATCACCTCCAATGTTAAGAAATATAAAAACCCATAACTCCCAAAAAAATTCAGATCAAAATAAGAAGTACACTATTAGAACCGCCTTGCCCAAAATCCGGGTTTCAGCGGTAGCTAGCAACCTAGTAAGAGACGATCACGTCCAATGTTAAGAAATATAAAAACCCACAGTTCCTAACAATTACATTAAACAACGAGCTTTAGTCCATAGTTTATATTAAAGGACGACATTAGAAAACCACACCATTGCATATATTGGACTGATTTAGTTTTTCAGTTTAGAATCGCTAATGTTATTATGTAAACTGCAAAAATATTTATGATATCTGAGCAATAATTTTAATCTTTTTTTTCAAACTAACAAAATACCTGAAAATTTAAAAATTAGTTTTACTTTCACAATAAAGAACGACACCTTGCCCATGTTAACTGAAACATAACTAGGGATTATGTAATTTCCATCAGTATCTTGGCTGTAGAGATGGGTGAAACCATATAATATAAGACGAGAAAAGTTAATGCCTTGGTTTCTTTACAACCTTATAATCGCTCTTTATTATAATTTTCGCAAAAAATTTATTCTATTGAAAAAAATTCTAGTGCTATTACAAATGGCACTAGATCTAGAGATTTTCTTGAAAAAGAGCCATTGAACAACTTTCTACGATGTTCCAGTGCCAAGGTATCTGCGGAAAAGAAAGAAGAAAGAATAAAGATGCCGTTTAGGCAGAATGCTGTAGTAGCTGCCACGTTTCTTGATTTTCAAGCCAATATATTTCTCTTGCTGTTCAAGCCAAATGACAGAAAGTTTTCTACACAGGGGTTTCAGACATGGTGGTTCTAATGGTGTAGTTTTCATTTTGATCTGACTTTTTTTTGGAGTTAAAGGTTTTTAAATTTCTTAACATTCAAGGTCTATCCAAAGGGTTTAGTGGGTTTGAACCCCCCTCCCCGAAAATGTTTTTCAGATTCATATTAACAATCGGGGTTGCAGCGGTAGCTAGCAACCTAGTAAGAGACGATCACCTCCAATGTTAAGAAATATAAAACCCCCCAACTCCTAAAAAAAGAGTCAGATCAAAACAAAAAGTACACCATTAGAACTGCCTTGTCCGAAACCTCTATAAAGGAAACTTACCGCCCTTTGGCTTGAATAACAAAGAAAATATATTGGCTTGAAAATCAAGCAAATTGACTTTTACCACGTAATTATCCAAAAACAGGATATTTTTTTCTCTTTTCTTTTGTATCCAGAGATAGCTTGGCACTGGAACATCGTAGAGGGTTGTTGAATAGCTCATTTTAAAGGAAATTAATTGGGTTAAAAATCTATAGTAACTAAAATAAATTATTTCTAAAAGAGAATAATTACAATAAAGAATGAACTTAAGCCTATACTATCTGAAATGTTCACGATATATATTATCCGGGTTGCAGCGGTAGCTTGCAACCTGGTAAGCAACGATCACGTCCAATATTAGGAATCCGGTTGAAGCGGTAGCTAGCAATCTAGTAAGAAACGATCATCCCAATAGTAAAAACAAAAGTAACCCATAACTCCTGCAAAACGATTCAGATCATTATGTTAAAAGACGATCATTGCAATAACAAACAATTGCATATATTGGAATTACTTAGGTACTTGATGGTTTGAGGTTCGTCTCTTACTATTTCAAAGAAGAAAAATCCGTAGGCTTTTTCCTGTTTGTAATCAGTTTATTATCCGGGTTGCAGCTGTAGCTAGACCAATTTTAACAAAAAAGTTGCATTTTCTAACACAAGCTCTGAACAAAATGGCTGTCTCAAAATTTTGATTGGATGTGTTTAGGGGAATGACGGGCGTGGTGGGAGGGGCTACTTGCCCTCCAATCACTTTCAACTATTAAAAAGGGCACTAGCCACTCCAATTTCCAATCGAATAAGCTCTTTTCGAAGTTTCTACGATAACTCCTCCTAAAAATTTTGATTGGATGTGTTTGGGTGAATGATGAGCGTGGGGGAGGGGGGGTTATATTAAAAGACGATCATTAGAAGATCATACGTAAGTGATCCGGGTTGCAGCGGTAGCTAGTCCGGGTTGCAGCGGTAGCTAGCAACCTAGTAAGAGACGATCACCTCCAATGTTAAGAAATATGAAACCCCCCAACTCCTAAAACAAGAGTCAGATCAAAACAAAAAGTACACCATGAGAACCGCCTTGTCCGAATCCTCTATAAAGGAAACTTACCGCGTTTTGGCTTGAATAACAAAGAAAATATATTGGCTTGAAAATCAAGAAAATTGACTTTTACCACGTTATTCTCCACAAACAGGATATTTTTTTCTTTCCGCTTTTTTTCCTCCTCAGCTAGCTGGGCACTGGAAAATCATAGAGAGCTGTATAATAGCTCATTTTAAAGGCAATTGCAACATCTAGTGCCTTTTGTAATTAAAAATAAAATACTTTTTAAAGTGGAATCAATTTTTTCAAAAAAATTGCATTTTTGATGTATTTTGATACTGCAGTTTCTTCAAACATATTTGAATTTTTAAGCAATCAAACAGTTCATGGTAATGAACTCTATAGTAATAATAGCTACTTGTCTCAATAGTAACCGAAACTCCTGGAACCAAAATTCTCTTTTTTGGCTTAATCGCTAAAATTATTATGTAAACTGCAAAAATATTTATGATGCCTAATCAGTAATAGTAAGTTCTTAATTTAAACAACAAAATACATGAAAATTTTATAATTAGTTTTACTTTTTGTCTCCTGGAAGAAAATTTTTTTTCTTCTCAGTTCAAAGTTATTATTGTTATAATAAAGAACGACCTTTTGCCTATACTAAATTGTATACGCCACTTAATTATAGTATAGGTTAGTAACTCCACAGATAGCTTGGCAATGGAACATCGTAGAGAGTTGTTTAATGGCTCATTTTAAAGGAAATTAATGGGGTTAAACACCTTTTCTAATTATAAAATAAATTATTTTTAATCCGGGTTGCAGCGGTAGCTAGCAACCTAGTAAGAGATTACATTAAAAGACGATCATTCAAAGAACATACCATCGCATATATTGGACTTTGTTAGCTTCCTTTGTTAGACAACCTGGCTACAACCTACGATTATGACACCATTGATCAATCTTTAACCTGAAATTATAATCTTATTTTAGTTACTATGGGCTGGAAGTTCGTTCTTTACTGTACCAGTGCCAAGCTATATGTGGAATTACTAACCTATACTGTAATTAAGCGGCGTATAAATTTTAGTATAGGCAAGAGGTCGTTCTTTATTATTAAATGAACTGATCTGAACTGAACTGAATCCTTAACCGTTTTTCTAGGGTTATTTTGCATATTTCCAAAAACAATTCAATTCTCATTACTGAAGTAATGCCTTTTAAAAAGACGCATAATATTGCAATATTTCTGGCCAAAGCCTTTTCTTTGAACATCCGTCCCCCTTACCCTGGAAAACAATTTTGCAGAATGACTGATATTGGCAATTTAAAGGGAACTGCAATATTCTATATCTAATTGATTGAAGCAGTTCCGTCCACTGGAGACAATCCATTTTTGTAATTCTGGATTAATTTCTATTTTGGACCGAGATTTGTAGAAATGTGTGTGGCTAGAAATGTTGACCAAACTTTTGATCATAAATTAATTTGAATCAATTTGAAAAAAGCAAAAGTAAGTCAACTAAAAGCTAAATTTATCAAGAGGCTAAGTTAAAAAGCAATGTTTGTAGGTTATTTTTACTTCCAGTTTCAAATTGATTACACATTCAATGCTGCTTACATTGCTAGAAAATTTATTTAGAGCTGTTGAAATGGGTCACGCAAAAATGTTCAAATTTGTATCATTTTGCACTTCCTTATTTTATGGTCTTGTATAGTCCTTCATTTAATATTGATCCCTTACTACAGGCGGAGTTGAACCTGCAAACCTCGAATCATGAGGCACACTTTCATCCATTGTGCTGTAGCAAGGTATTCATTGATTTGATCTTTCCACAAAACTGTGTATATACGGATAAATAGATTTTGATAAACGTATTCTAATGGCTATACTAACTTGACTATGCAAGTTAGTATAGCCAAGAGTTATTTTATCATTATAATGACGTCATATACACCACATACCTCTTTTTCTTTTCTCTGTTGCATCAGTTACTATGAGATAGACTTCGTTCCTTACTGTATAACTAGGATTATAATTTGTTCTTTAACATAAACTTCATTAATCGGATATTTTAATATATCCTATATGGTCTAGAGGTTGGGATAGCTCTCACCCAGTAGGCTTGAGTTCAATTTCTGTTTGGGAAATTTTTACTTATGATGATTTCTTAAGGAACATAATTAAAATTTCTTAATGTAATAAAAATAATTTGTTTTAATTACAAAAGGTTTTTAACCCCATTAATTTCCTTTAAAATGAGCCATTGAACAACTCTCTACGATGTTCCAGTGCCATGCTATCTGTTGAAGTACTAACCTATACTATAATTAAGTGGCGTATAAATTTTAGTATAGGCAAGAGGTCGTTCTTTATTATACAGAAAGTTTCCTATACAGGGGTTTCGGACAAGGCGGTTCTAAAGGTGTACTTTTTGTTTTGATCTGACTCCTTTGTTAGGAACTATGGGTTTTTATATTTCTTAACATTGGACGTGATCGTCTCTTACTAGGTTGCTAGCTACCGCTGCAACCCGGATGCAACCCAAATTCACATATATATTTATTTATGAGAGACAGCCTGGCCGAGTGGTCCAAGACACTGGTGTTAGCCACCAGTCTCTTCGGAGGCGTGGGTTCAAATCTTAACGCTGGTATACGATTATGTTTGAAAGACTGCAGTGTGAAAAGACATCAAAAATGCAGTTTTTGGTGGAAAAATTTATTCTCTTTTAGAAATAATTTATTTTAGTTACTATAGATTTTTAACCCAATTAATTTCCGTTAAAATGAGCTATTGAACAACCCTCTACGATGTTCCAGTGCCAAGCTATCTGTGGAAAAGAAAAAAAAGAAAAAAGAAAAAAAATATTCCGTTTGGGGAGAATAACGTGGTTAAAGTCAATTTTCTTGATTTTCAAGCCAATATATTTCCCTTGCTGTTCAAGCCAAGGGACAGAAAGCTTCCTATACAGGGGTTTCGGACAAGGCGGTTCTAATGGTGTACTTTTTGTTTTGATATGACTTCTTTGTTAGGAACTATGGATTTTTATATTTCTTAACATTAGACGTGATCGTCTCTTACTAGGTTGCTAGCTACCGCTGCAACCCGGATAAGTTTTCTTAATAGGGGTTTTGGACAAGATGGTTCTAATGGTGTAATTTTTGTTTTGATCTGACTCTTTTCTCAGGAGTTAGGGGTTTTTATATTTCTTAACATTGGAAGTGATCGTCTCTTACTAGGTTGCTAGCTACCGCTGCAACCCGGATGACCTTAAATATAACTTTACTAGTCTATACTCTAACATCTTGTTTCTCTTAATCTTTCAAATTAGACAATTAATTTGCGATAGCGTCATATAATTTTTTTAGAATTGTGGAATGATTGCATTAAATCAAAATGATATTCCAAGAGAGATGCAGTACGATATTAATTTTCAAGAGAACAAGTTGCTTTATTCAACAAATGGTCTAAATCTTAAAGGCAAAGTCAGTATGATAATATGGTACCCTCTTTATAGAGTGAATTTTAATAACTACTACATGAGATCCTCTTGACTGACACCATTTATGATCGATCCTTATGTCCCACTATACAAGTTTGTATAGGCAAGAGTTCGTTCTTTATTGTAATGACTCTATTTTTAGGAGTTTTGTTATATTTCTTAGCATGGGACTGATCGTCTCTTACTAGGTTGCTAGCTACTGCTGCAACCCAAATTCATATATATATTTATTTATGAGAGGCAGCCTGGCCGAGTGGTCCAAGACACTGGTGTTAGCCACCAGTCTCTTCGGAGGCGTGGGTTCAAATCTTTCCGCTGGTATACGATTATGTTTGAAAGACTGCAGTGTGAAAAGACATCAAAAATGCAGTTTTTGGTGGAAAAATTTATTCTCCTATAGAAATAATTTATTTTAGTTACTATAGATTTTTAACCCAATTAATTTCCTTTAAAATGAGCTATTGAACAACCCTCTACGATGTTCCAGTGCCAAGCTATCTGTGGAAAAGAAAAAGAAAAAAAAAGAAAAAAATCCCGTTTGGGGAGAATAACGTGGTTAAAGTCAATTTTCTTGATTTTCAAGCCAATATATTTCCCTTGCTGTTCAAGCCAAGGGACAGAAAGTTTACTATACAGGGGTTTTGGACAAGGCGGCTCTAATGGTGTACTTTTTGTTTTGATCTGACTCCTTTGTTAGGAACTATGGGTTTTATATTTCTTAACATTGGACGTGATCGTCTCTTACTAGGTTGCTAGCTACCGCTGTAACCCGGATATAATATAAATACTGTAATCTTCACTATAGATAAGTTGCCTATGCAAGTTAGTATAGGGAAGAGTTCAATCTTTATTATAACTCTCAATTTCCGCATCTCGATACGCCTTGTCGGTTGAATACCTTTGGTTTTCTCTTTTCAAGATGTTGTCTCTGTTTTTTGTATAGTAATGTTTTTGTAAATTACGTATAACTCTATTAGAACGCATCTTATTACAAAACAAGAAATAATATTCTTATCTAATTGAAACTTTTTAAGACTCGTATCATGTACCCACAACCTAACAAAAAATAAAACTAATTTTTAAATTTTCATTTATTTTGTTAGTTTTAATTAAAAGATTAAAATTATTGCTAATATATCATAAATATTTTTGCATTTTACATAATAAATTTATCGATTCTAAACTGAAAAATGAAATATATTAAAAAATTGAATTTTTTTGTCTGAAAATACATAGTAAATTCCACATCGGGTAGTTAGAACCTAACTAAAAATAAAACTAATTTTAACATTTTCAGGTATTTTTCTAGCTTGAATTGAAATATTCAAACTATTGCTCGGATACCATGGATATTTTGCAGTTTACACAAGCTGCAAAGAACGCATAAGGGCAAAATTAAAAATTATATTCAGAAGTCCAAAAACATGGCAACAATGCTGGCTGATCTTAGTAAATTTAGAAAAATTTTACGGATTTTTTACCGGGATTACGAAAAATATTCAAAATTAGAGATTAAAATTATCTCTGAAAGAATGGATTTTGTTGAAAAGTCAGCTAGAGATGCTTTCGCAAAACTTCATAGTAGTATCCAAAAGAAATGTTGCATGTTTAGTGAAAAGCTTCCAAGGTATGAACCGGCAACTGTGGAACAGTTTATAGATGTAATGGGAAATTTTATAGATCACTGTGAATATATGGAGGCATAATTGTTCTTTACTTAGTTTCAGCTTTAATTCGATGATCCAGACTTTATGTACTAACTACATCAAAAGACTATGACGTCATTGATTAATAGTGTATATAAAAAATTAAGTTTTTCGTAAAAAAAATTAATTAAAAAAAAAATTAAGTACAAATAGCGCTAGATCTAGAGATTTCCTTTAAAATGAGCCATTGAACAACTCTCTACGATGTTCCAGTGCCAAGCTATCTGTGGAAAAGAAAGAAAGAAAAAAATGTCCCGTTTCTGGAGAATAACGTGGTTAAAGTCAATTTTCTTGATTATCAAGCCAATATATTTTCTTTGTTATTCAAGCCACAGGGCGGTAAGTTTCCTTTATAGGGGTTTCGGACAAGGCGGTTCAAAGGGTGTACTTTTTGTTTTGATCTGACTCTGTTCTTAGGAGTTAGGGGTTTTTATATTTCTTAACATTGGACGTGATCGTCTCTTACTAGGTTGCTAGCTACCGCTGCAACCCGGATATAGAGTGAATTTTAATAACTACTACATGAGATCCTCTTGACTGACACCATTTATGATCGATCCTTATGTCCCACTATACAAGTTTGTATAGGCAAGAGTTCGTTCTTTATTGTAATTGACCTGACTCTATTATTATTAGTTTTGTTATATTTCTTAGCATGGGACTGATCGTCTCTTACTAGGTTGCTAGCTACTGCTGCAACCCAAATTCGCATATATATTTATTTATGAGAGGCAGCCTGGCCGAGTGGTCCAAGACACTGGTGTTAGTCACCAGTTTCTTCGGAGGCGTGGGTTCAAATCTTACCGCTGGTATACGATTATGTTTGAAAGACTGCAGTGTGAAAAGACATCAAAAATGCAGTTTTTGGTGGAAAAATTTATTCTCTTTTAGAAATAATTTATTTTAGTTACTATAGATTTTTAACCCAATTAATTTCCTTTAAAATGAGCTATTGAACAACCCTCTACAATGTTCAAGTGCCAAGCTATCTGTGGAAAAGAAAAAAAAAGAAAAAAAGAAAAAAATATCCCGTTTGGGGAGAATAACGTGGTTAAAGTCAATTTTCTTGATTTTCAAGCCAATATATTTCCCTTGCTGTTCAAGCCAAGGGACAGAAAGTTGCCTATACAGGGGTTTCGGACAAGGCGGTTCTAATGGTGTACTTTTTGTTTTGATCTGACTCTTTTGTTAGGAACTATGGGTTTTTATATTTCTTAACATTGGACGTGATCGTCTCTTACTAGGTTGCTAGCTACCGCTGCAACCCGGAAAACAAATGGTCTAAATCTTAAAGGCAAAGTCAGTATGATATTATGGTACCCTCTTTATAGAGTGAATTTTAATAACTACTACATGAGATCCTCTTGACTGACACCATTTATGATTGATCCTTATGTCCCACCACTATACAAGTTTGTATAGGCAAGAGTTCGTTCTTTATTGTAATGATTTCTTAAGGAACATATAAAGTTTCTTAATGTAATAAAAATAATTGTTTTAATTACAAAAAGTTCTTAACCCAATGAATTTCCTTCAAAATGAGCCATTGAACAACTCTCTACAATGTTCCAGTGCCATGGTATCTGTTGAATTACTAACCTATACTATAATTAAGTGGCGTATAAAATTTAGCATAAGAGGTCGTTCTTTATTATACTTTTTTAGGAACTATGGGTGTATATATTTCTTAACATTGGACGTGATCGTCTCTTACTAGGTTGCTAGCTACCGCTGCAACCCGGATTATGTAATACTAACTACATCCAACGACTATGACGTCATTGGTCAATATTGTATATAAAAAATTAAGTTTTTCGTAAAAATAATTAATTGAAAAAAAATGAAGTGCAAAAGTTGCTAGATCTAAAGATTTCCTTTAAAATGAGCCATTGAACAAATCTCTACGATGTTCCAGTGCCAAGCTATCTATGGAAAAGAAGAAAGAAAAAAATATCCCGTTTAGGCAGAATGTTGTAGTAGCTGCCACTTTTCTTGATTTTCAAGCCAATATATTTCCCTTGCTGTTCAATTTTTCCCTTTGTCCTTGCGCGTTCTTCGGTACAACCTCGCAGAGAATTTAATTTTCTTTTATACCTTTTGTTACCCCAGTAACGCTCCATGATGTTTTGTTTGGCTCTGTCAATTTTTACTTCTCGATACACCTTGTCGGTTGAATACCTTTGCTTTTCTTTTTTCTTATATTTGATTCGGTAATCTCCATCGTTGTGATAATGCTCCTTGATCTTTTGTCTAGCCTGCTCAATTGTTGCTTCTGTGTAATCTTCATCATTATCACATCGTTCCTTGCTCTTTTGTCTAGCTCGTTTAATTGTTGCTTCTCTATAAAGTTCATCATTGTGATAACGCTCCTTGATCTTTTGTATAGCCTGCTCAATTGTTGCTTCTCTGTAATCTTCATCATTATCACACCGTTCCTAGCTCTTTTTTCTAGCTTGCTTAATTGTTACTTCTTTATAAAGTTCATCATTTTGATAGCGCTCCTTTATGTTTTGTTCGGCTCTCTCAATTTTTACTTCTCGATACGCCTGGTCGGTTGAATACCTTTGCTTTTCTCTTTTTAAGATGCTATCTCTGTTTTTTGTGTAGTACTGTTTTTTAACTTGCGTGTAGCTAGCTTTGATCTGAACATTATGAAATCATGAATGAGACCACTTACATCTTTATTGTTTTTTATATAGTAATTATGACGTCATGGCGTAATGATTTTATTTCATAACGTTATGGCGTAATGATATTATTTCATGACGTCTTCAGTAACAAAAACATAATGTTGTGTTTTTTTCTATTCACGTCATAGCTCTAATAAAACTATGACGACATTCATTATTTATTTAGTAGGATTTCACACAAGGTGGTTCTAATGATGTACTTTTGTTTTGATCTGACTCTATTTTTAGGAGTTCCGGTTTTTTATATTTCTTAGCATTGGACTGATCGTCTCTCACTAGGTTGTTAGCTACTGCTGCAACCCGGATTCACATATATAGTTATGAAAGGCAGCCTGGCCGAGTGTTTCAAGGCGCTAGTGTTAGCCACCAGTCTCTTCGGAGGCGTGGGTTCAAATTTTACCACTGCTATACTATTATGATTTATTTACAAAAATCAAATATCTTTGAAAAGACTGCAGTACAAAAACACATCAAAAATGCAGTTTTTAGGGAAAAAATTTATTCTCTCTTAGAAATAATTTATTTTAGTTACAAAAGATTTTTAACCCAATTAATTTCCTTTAATATGAGCCAATGAACAACTCTCTACGATATCCCAGTGCCAAGCTATCTGTAGAAAAGAAAAAAGAAAAAAGAAAAAAATATGCCGTTTAGGCAGAGTGTTGTGGTAGCTGCCACTTTTCTTGATTTTCAAGCCAATATATTTCCCTTGCTGTTCAAGCCAGGGGACAAAAGTTTCCTATACAGGGGTTTTGGACAAGGCGGTTCTAATTGTGTACTTTTTGTTTTGATCTGACTCCTTTTTTAGGAGATATGGGTTTTTATATTTATTAACATTGGACGTGATCGTCTCTTACTAGGTTGCTAGCTACCGCTGCAACCCGGATTAAATGTAACTATTTCATTTTGTCTGTGGGGCTTAAGATGCCGTTTGTGGAGAATAACGTGGTTAAAATCAATTTTCTTGATTTTCAAGCCAATATATTTCCCTTGCTGTTCAAGCCAAATAACAGAAAGTTTCCTATACAGGGGGTTCAGACATGGTGGTTCTAATGGTGTAATTTTTGTTTTGATCTTACTTTTTTTTAGGAGTTATGGGTTTTTATACATCTTAACATTGGCTGTGATCGTCTCTTTCTAGACCGATGATATTTAAAAAATTTCAATGTACAGTGTCGATCCTTTCTGTAAATTTCGTAAAAAAACTGATTCTATTTTAAATATAATTTCTTTTAATTAAAAAAAGGTTTTTATTAATTTTCTTTTAAATGAGCAATTAAACAACTCTCTACAATTTCCCAGTGCCAATCTATCTGTCGATTTACTAACCTATGCTAAAATTAAGTGGCGTATAAAATTTAGTATAGGCAAGAGGTCGTCCTTTATTATACTTGGTTGCTAGCTACCGCTGCAACCCGAATCATTTTCGAGATCCTTTACTTCAAACCATATCGATCCTTTATGTATATGGGCAAGGAGATCGTTCTTTACTGTAAAAACACCATTTATGACGGCCCCTTATGTAATACCGCTGCAACCCTGATAACAAACAGGAAAATATTACACACTTTATAAACACTTTATAAAATGTTTATAAACACTTTATTTAAACACTTTATACATTCCAGTTTACAGTCTATATGAAGGTTATTTAATACTGATCAGACATTCTCCTGACTTTTCAACATTTTCCCAGCACAGTAATCACAGACAGAGAATGAATCTATGACACCCTCTTTCCAACCTGTACATTGAATTAGTTGTTCTCTGTCATCTTTGGGTATGTCCTGTTGTAGGTGTTCTAAAATCGTGGCCATCATTACATCAAAACCTTTCTTATTTGAAAGGGATCTTAGACTCTTCAATTGGTATTTTGTCTTTATCTGCTCACAACTGTCACAATGCATCGTGGGGTATACATCCCTGATGTTAGCTACCTCATCAAGGCTCTCACCAAATAATTTTATTATTGTATTTTCATCCACAGAAACTCTAATATTGCTATCACCGTAAATGAAGTCTTGACTATTATTACGACAGTGTCTACTGAGTCTACTTGACACTTCTTCTATATAATGACTTAGTTCCTTGTACGAGCTCTCGACTTTTAGTAGATTAATATGTTGTATAATCTTACATTTTGATACTGCCTTATATACGCTACTAATGAAACAGTTCAAGACAGCAAAATGTGGAGCTAGTGTCCTTAGAGAACGCAAATAGCTCTGACATCCCTCATTTGGGCTACAGTATAACGAATGCCCATGCTTTCTTGTGTCCCTGTAATTGATTTCACAATAATCCAAGCCGCCAAGGTAGAAATTAACCACTTTGTCAGTTGAAAATTTTAATGCTATATTATTTTCAAGGATATCAAAAAGAATTTGACATAATTCAATATCCGTCGGATAGAGCTTGCAGATATCAGGGTGACATTGCCAAGTAACCTGCTGCCCAATTTTTAGTTTTGAATGTTTACTCAGATTGTTATAGGTGACTTCAGCCATCATAATTTCCTTGTCAGATCTAGTTTTAGAGCATCTTTCAATAGTTGTCTCATACTTTTCAGGACAGTTTGTTCTACTACACAGATAATTTTTTGCCAAATATTCAGTAGAACTAAAAGAACTGTTTAAAACACAGTTAGAAATGCTTTTTTCTTGAGTCGGTGTTCCAGGAATTTGTTCTAAATCATTAGTCTTACAAACACATTTACTAATAACCCTAACAGGCTCGTTTTCGCCATAATTGAAAAACATTGCTTTTCCTTCGCTGTTGATAGGTATGCTTGTATATATATTTTTATTGCTGCTACATAAACTGCAATTGCTCCTTCCAAAATTAATATACGAATTTTCTAAGAAGTACGCCTCCGTATATTCACTGTGTTGTCGAACATTATTCATTGCATCTATAAACTGTTCCGCAGTTGCCAATCAATACCTTGGAAGCTTTTCGTTAAACTGACAACATTTCTTTTGGATATTACTATGAAGCTTTGCCAAAGCATTTCTAGCCGACTTTTCAACAGCATCCGCTCTTTCAAAGAGAATTTTAATCTGTAATTTTGAATACTTTTCGTGATCCCGATAGAACATGCGTAAAATGTTTCTCAATTTACAAAGATCAGCCTGCATTTTTGCCATCTTCTTGTATTTCTGAATGTAATTTTTCCCTTTGTCCTTATGCGTTCTTCGGTACAACCTCGCAGAGAATTTAATTTTTTCATCACAGCTTTTGTCACCCCAGTATCTACCCATTACTCTGGTAGCAACTTTTTTCTTATGTTTGTTTCGGTAATCTATATCGTTATCATACCGTTCCTTGCTCTTTTGTTTTGCTGTCTCAATTTTCGCATGTCTATAAACTACATCATTATAATAACGCTGTTTGTCACTATCAATTTTCGCATCTCGATACGCCTGGTCGGTTGAATACCTTTGCTTTTCTCTTTTCAAGATGCTATCTCTGTGTTTTTGGTAGTACTCTTTTTTTAACTTGCGTGTAGCTTGCTTGATTGAAACCATTATGTAACCATTAGTTGAATTTTTATGTCCCGTATCAAGTATCAAGAAACTAACAAAAAATTAAACTAATTTTTAAATTTTTAGGTATTTTTCTAGTCTAAATTAAAAGATTAAAACTATTGTTCAGACACCATAAATATTTTTGCAGTTTGTAACTTTAGCGATTCTGAACTAAAAACGAAAATAAAATAAAAATTAATTTTTTCCATTTTTACGTCACGTCGCTCATTAAGTCATATATGGTTATTAGTACACAATAGGTTTTAGATATTACGTCATGCCACTTATTACGTCATATATGGTTACTAGTAGATAATCGGTAAAATATTCGTTCTTTATTATAATTATATAATACTAACTACATCCAACGACTATGACGTCATTGGTCAATATTGTATATAAGAAATTAAGTTTTTCGTAAAAAATAATTAATTGAAAAAAAATCAAGTGCAAAAGTTGCTAGATCTAGAGATTTCCTTTAAAATGAGCCATTGAACAACTCTCTACGATGTTCCAGTGCCAAGCTATCTGTGGAAAAGAAGAAAGAAAAAATATCCCGTTTAGGCAGAATGTTGTAGTAGCTGCCACTTTTCTTGATTTTCAAGCCAATATATTTCCCTTGCTGTTCAAGCCAAGGGACAGAAAGTTTCCTATACAGGGGTTTCGGACAAGGCGGTTCTAATGGTGTACTTTTTGTTTTGATCTGACTAATTTCTTTGGAACTATGGGTTTTTATATTTCTTAACATTGGACGTGATCGTTTCTTACTGGGTTGCTAGCTACCGCTGCAACCCGGAAATAATGTAAACCACCTTATATCAGTTACTATGGGCCAGAGATTGTTCTTTACTGTAACAATGATTAATCTTTAACATTAATTATAATCTTATTTTAGCTACAATGGGCTGGAAGTTTGTTCTTTAATATAAACAAAGTCTAATGGATGCAATGGTCTGTTATTCAAATGATCGTCCTTTAATGTAACTACGTAACTCATTTTAAAGGAAGAACTCTTTCTAATTGATTACAAATAGGAAAAAGCCTATGGCTTTTTCTTCTTTGAAATAGTAAGAGACTAGCCTCAAACAATCAAGTAGCTAACTAAATCAAATGTATGTATTGGGTTTTTATTCCAATGAACGTTTTTTAGTGGAAAATTTTAATATATTGACCTTAAATATTATAGCTGTACTAGCCTATACTCTAGTTAAGTGGCCTATAAAATTTAGTATACGAAAGAGGTCGTTCTTTATTATAATTTTTCTTGTTTCTAAAAATTCAATCATTCTCCCAGGAGTAGCAATACAAAGCTCAGATCCTTGTTCCAAATTTCTTATTTGCTGCAACTTTGGAGACCCACCGAAGACACATGTGCTTCTTATGCGAGACGACGCTAAATAATTGTCTTCCACAACTTTGATCTATTGTGCTAATTCTCTAGTTGGAGCCAAAATCAAAGCTATGGGTCCATCTCCTTTTTTAAGATTAGCCTGGTTTTTAATGCGGACGATCGATGGCAGTATATAGGCCAGCGTTTTACGTGATCCAGTTGATGCAACGCCTACCATATTTCTACCAGATAAAGCAATTGGCCAACCTTGTGCTTGGATTGGAGTGGGACTATGTAATTCTTGTGATGTCAGCTGAGATTTTAAATTGTCAGGAAAACCAGATTCTTCGAATGACATGATTGGATGAGGGACGTCTACTCCTTCAACTAGAATTTCTTTAGAATCACGATAGCTGTCTACTTATTTTTTGGATCTTTTTACGACAGTACGATGGGGACTATAGAAATTCTTTTGTAATGGCTGTCGTTGGTAAGTGGCATCACGTCCTTGGTTTGAAAAATTACCACCTGAATTTTTAGACCCTTTAACTTCAAGTTGTGTTCAAGATTACGACGAAAGTATTGGTTGGGATTACCATCTCGTCCTATACTGTATTGGTTGGAGTCACTGGCAAAATTGCTGCTAAGATTGTTTAATCTTTTTTCGCGTGCTTCTGAGCGACCAGTATCCTGTTCTCCTGTAGGCTTGTAAAAAGTTCCATTGGAGTTTCAATCCTTCAAACCTGTCGTTGTGAGTAATTTTGTTTTGATCTGACTTTTTTTTTAGAAGTTGTGGGTTTTTATATTTCTTAGCATTGGACGCGATCGTTTCTTATATTTATATTATTATAATAATGGGTTATGATATTTCATAGTATTGGACGTGATTGTCTCTTACTGGATTGCTAGCTACCGATGCAAACCGGATTATACTATTACTATTAATTATTATTTTAGTCACTATAGCTAGTGTTTGTTCTTTATAGTTATGACTTTAAAAAGTATATCGATCTTTTAAAAAATCATTACAAACAGGAAAAAGCCTATGGCTTTTTCTTCTTTGAAATAGTAAGAGACGAACCTCAAGTAACTACCCCTGGAACCACCATTTATCAGTTACTATGGATGAGAGATCGTTCTTTACTGTAAAGATTTTCAACCCAATTAATTTCCTTTATAAAGAGCTATTGAAAAACCCTCTACGATGTTCCAGTGCCAAGCTATCTGTGGAAAAGAAAAAGAAAAAAAAGAAAAAAATATCCCGTTTAGGCAGAATGTTGTAGTAGCTGCCACTTTTCTTGATTTTCAAGCAAATATATTTCCCTTGCTGATCAAGCCAAGGGACAGAAAGTTTCCTATACAGGGGTTTCGGACAAGGCGGTTCTAATGGTGTACTTTTGAATGTGATCTGACTCCTTTGTTAGGAACTATGGGTTTTTATATTTCTTAACATTGGACGTGATCGTCTCTTACTAGGTTGCTAGCTACCGCTGCAACCCGGATGAATTTGATCTGACTCCTTTCTTAGGAACTATGGGTTTTTTATATTTCTTAAAATTGGACGTGATCGTCTCTCACTAGGTTGCTAGCTACCGCTGCAACCCGGATTTAAAATTTAGTATAGGCAAGAGGTCGTTCTTTATTATAATTTCTTAACATTGGACGTGATCGTCTCTTACTAGGTTGCTAGCTACCGATACAACCCGGATTACCTATAAAAGTTAGTACCGACAAGAGTTCGTTCCTTATTATATTCTTTACCATAACAACCAGGATACTGTCAGTTCCAACTTGGGTTCCGTTTTATGCTATATCATTACAAACAGGAAAAAGCCTACGGCTTTTTCTTCTTTGAAATAGTAAAAGACGAACCTCAAGCAATCAAGTAGCTAATTAAGTCCAATGTATGCAGTGTTATGCTATTCCAATGATCGTCTTTTAATGTTATTCATTAATCGGATGTTTTAATATATCCTATGTTGTCTAGAGGTTGGAATAAATCTCACCCAGTTGGCTTGAGTTCAATTTCCGTATGGGAAATTTTTACTTATGATGATTTCTTAAGGAATATAATTAGAATTTCTTCATGTAATAAAAATAAATTGTTTTAATTACAAAAGGTTTCTAACCCCATTAATTTTCTTTAAAATGAGCCATTGAACAACTCTCTACAATGTTCCAGTGCAAAGCTATTTGTTGAACTTATACTATAATTAAGTGGCGTATAAAATTTAGTATAGGCAAGAAGTCGTTCTTTATTATAACTGGTATACGATTATATTTGAAAGACTGCAGTGTGAAAAGACATCAAAATGCAGTTTTTGGTGGAAAAATTTATTCTCTTTTAGAAATAATTTATTTTAGTTACTATAGATTTTTAACCAAATTAATTTCCTTTAAAATGAGCTATTGAACAACCCTCTACGATGTTCCAGTGCCAAGCTATCTCTGGATACAAAAAAAGAAAAAAAGAAAAAAAGAAAAAAATATCCCGTTTAGGCAGAATGTTGTAGTAGCTGCCACTTTTCTTGATTTTCAAGCCAATATATTTCCCTTGCTGTTCAAGCCAAGGGACAGAAATTTTACTATGCAGGGGTTTCGGACAAGGCGGTTCTAATGGTGTACTTTTTGTTTTGATCTGACTCTTTTTTTAAGAACTATGGGTTTTTATATTTCTTAACATTGGACGTGATCGTCTCTTACTAGGTTGCTAGCTACCGCTGCAACCCGGATTAACTATAGTAAAGTTGCGTATGCAAGTTAGTATAGGGAAGAGTTTGATCTTTATTACATGGGTTCAATTCTTACCGCTGGTATACGATTATGTTTGAAAGACTGTAGTGTGAGAAGACATCAAAATGCAGTTTTTGGTGGAAAAATTTATTCTCTTTTGGAAATAATTTATTTTAGTTACTATATATTTTTAACCCAATTAATTTCCTTTAAAATGAGCTATTGAACAACCCTCTACGTTGTTCCAGTGCCAAGCTATCTCTGGATACAAAAAAAAAAAAAAAGAAAAAAAAAAAAGAAAAAAATATCCCGTTTAGGCAGAATGTTGTAGTAGCTGCCACTTTTCTTGATTTTCAAGCTAATATATTTCCCTTGCTGTTCAAGCCAAGGGACAGAAATTTTACTATGCAGGGGTTTCGGACAAGGCGGTTCTAATGGTGTACTTTTTGTTTTGATCTGACTCTTTTTTTAAGAACTATGGGTTTTTATATTTCTTAACATTGGACGTGATCGTCTCTTACTAGGTTGCTAGCTACCGCTGCAACCCGGATAATATTTCAGTGATCGTCTTTTAATGTAAAAATATAAATACTGTAATCTTAACTATAGTGAAGTTGCGTATGCAAGTTAGTATAGGGAAGAGTTTGATCTTTATTACATGGGTTCAATTCTTACCGCTGGTATACGATTATGTTTGAAAGACTGTAGTGTGAGAAGACATCAAAATGCAGTTTTTGGTGGAAAAATTTATTCTCTTTTAGAAATAATTTATTTTAGTTACTATAGATTTTTAACCCAATTAATTTCCTTTAAAATGAGCTATTGAACAACCCTCTACGATGTTCCAGTGCCAAGCTATCTCTGGATACAAAAAAAGAAAAAAAAAAGAAAAAAAAAGAATAAAATATCCCGTTTAGGCAGAATGTTGTAGTAGCTGCCACTTTTCTTGATTTTCAAGCCAATATATTTCCCTTGCTGTTCAAGCCAAGGGACAGAAATTTTACTATGCAGGGGTTTCGGACAAGGCGGTTCTAATGGTGTACTTTTTGTTTTGATCTGACTCTTTTTTTTAAGAACTATGGGTTTTTATATTTCTTAACATTGGACGTGATCGTCTCTTACTAGGTTGCAAAGTTCGCGCTTCAAATATTAGGTAAGGGTAAATTCGTTGGTATTCATCAAAATATATGCATTATATGATAATAAAGATAGGATTTATAATAAAGAACGACCTCTTGCCTATACTAAATTTTACGCGCCACTTAATTATAATATAGGTTAGTAATTCCACAGATAGTTTGATACTGGAACATCGTGGAGAGTTGTTTAATGGCTCATTTTAAAGGAAATTAATGGGGTTAAAAACTTTTTGTAGATATAAAACAAATTATTTTTAAATACGGGTTGCAGCGGTAGCTAGCAACCTAGTAAGAGACGATCACGTCCAATGTTAAGATTACATTAAAAGACGATCACTGAAATAACAAACCATTACCACACATTGGACTTAGTTAGCTACTTGATTTTTTGAGTTTTGTCTCTTACTATTTAAAAGAAGAAAAAGCCGTAGGCTTTTTCCTGTCTGCATTTATAGTTAGAAAACGAACTCAAACCCAAAGAATCTGAACCCTGTGGTTCATTAATATTATCTTAATTATTTTAGCTAGGATGTAAATAAACAAGTTTCTTTTTTTACATTAAAGAATGACCTGTAGCCCATAGTAACTGATATAATATCCGGGTTGCAGCGGTAGCTAGCAACCTAGTAAGAGACGATCACCTCCAATGTTAAGAAATATAAAACCCCCCAACTCCTAAAAAAAGAGTCAGATCAAAACAAAAAGTACACCATTAGAACCGCCTTGTTCGAATCCTCTATAAAGGAAACTTACCGCCCTTTGGCTTGAATAACAAAGAAAATATATTGGCTTGAAAATCAAGAAAATTGACTTTTACCACGTTATTCTCCACAAACGGGATATTTGTTTCTTTCCGCTTGATTTTTCTCCTCAGCTAGCTGGGCACTGGAAAATCATAGAGAGCTGTATAATAGCTCATTTTAAAGGAAATTGCAACATCTAGTCACTTTTGTATTTAAAAATAAAATACTTTTTAAAGTAGAATCAATTTTGTCAAAAAAATTGCATTTTTGATGTATTTTCATACTGCAGTCTTTTCAAAGATATTTGAATTTTGAAGCAATAAAACAGTTCATGGTAATGAACTCTATAGTAATAATAGCTACTTGTCTCAATAGTAACCGAAACTCCTGGAACCAAAATTTTATTTTTTGGCTTAATCGCTAAAATTATCATGTAAACTGCAAAAATATTTATGATGCCTAATCAGTAATAGTAATTTTTTAATTTAAACAACAATTTAATAAAGATCGAACTCTTCCCTATACTAACTTGCTTAGGCAACTTCACTATAGTTAAGATTACAGTTTTTATGTTATACATCATTATAAATTATAAAAGGTTCAAATGTTCGAAGATTAAAGAGTTAAAAATTTTCCCACACCGGGAATCGAACCCAGGCCTGTTAAGTGAAAGTTATCTATCCTAGCCACTAGACCATATGGGACCATAAAGAAGTATGATTTAAGAGCCATATGCATATTCTTATTTCACCATACCAATTATAATAATGCAAAAACAAAATCATCGACTTGCAACCTTACTTTTGACATATTAGTTAAATCTTCATCAGACTTAAAAATGTTTGGCTAGTTTTACATGAAAGAACAAACCTTAGCCCATAGTAGCAGAAATAAGAATATCTAGGTTGCAGCGGTAGCTAGCAACCTATTACATAATCCAGTTTTAAGTGGTAGCTAGCAACCTAGTAAGAAACGCCAAATTAAAAGATGATCATTAGAAGAACAAACAATTGCTTATATTGGACTTAGTTAGCTGCCTGATTCTTTGAGGTTCGTCTCTTACTATTCCAAAGAAGAATCCTGTTTGTAATCCGGGTTCCAGCGGTAGCTAGCAGCCTAGTAAGAGACGATCACGTCCAATGTTAAGAAACATAAAAACCCATAGTTCCTAACAAAGGAGTCAGATCAAATTCAAAAGTACACCATTAGAACCGCCTTGTCCGAAACCCCTGTATAGGAATCTTTCTGTCCCTTGGCTTGAACAGCAAGGGAAATATATTGGCTTGAAAATCAAGAAAAGTGGCAGCTACTACAACATTCTGCCTAAACGGGATATTTTTTTTTCTTTTTTTCTTTTTTCTTTTCCACAGATAGCTTGGCACTGGAACATCGTAGAGGGTTGTTCAATAGCTCATTTTAAAGGATATTAATTGGGTTAAAAATCTATAGTAACTAAAATAAATTATTTCTAAAAGAGAATAAATTTTTCCACCAAAAACTGCATTTTTGATGTCTTTTCACAATGCAGGGTTTCAAACATAATCGTATACCAGCGGTAATTACAATAAGGAACGAACTGAACCCATAGTAACTTAAGTATTAAATCAAACAGTTCGTGGTCATAATAAATAGCTGTGTAATGGCTCATTTTAAAGAAAACTGCTGTATATTGAAAACTTTTGTAATTAACAAACTTAATTATTATTATAAAAGAAATTGTTACGACATGGTAAAGAACTAACTCATGGCGATAGTATAATAAAGAACGACCTCTTGCCTATACTAAATTTTATACGCCACTTAATTATAGTATAGTTTAGTAATTCAACAGATAGCTTGGCACTGGAACATCGTAGAGAGTTATTCAATGGCTCATTTTAAAGAAAATAAACGGGGTTAAAAACTTCTTGTAATTAAAACAAATTATTTTTATTACATTAAGAAATTTTAATTATGTTCCTTAAGATTTTATAATAAAGAACGACCTCTTGCCTATACTAAATCTTATACGCCACTTAATTATAGTATAGGTTAGTAATTCCACAGATAGCTTGGCACTGGAACATCGTAGAGAGTTGTTTAATGGCTCATTTTAAAGCAAATTAATGGGGTTAATTACATTAAAAGACGACCATTGGAATAACAAATCCGGGTTGCAGCGGTAGCTAGCAACCTAGTAAGAGACGATCACGTCCAGTGTTAAGAAATGTAAAAACTCATAGTTCCTAAAAAAAGGAGTCAGATCAAAACAAAAAGTACACCATTAGAACCACCTTGTCCTTGTCTTACTAGGCTCCTAGCTACCGTTGCCAGTCGTAATTTTGTAAAAGCGATTAAAATTTAAAATTTTCATATATAAAAGTACATTTCAAAGGACTAATATATTGAAAATCTACTAACTGCAAAATTATTCCCGTATATTTTAATAAAGGTTTACAAGAATTAAATTATAATAAAGAACGAACTCTAGCCTATAATAACTTATATAGGCATTACATAAGGGATCGATGTCAGTCAAGATGATGTAATTTAGTGCTAATTAATAGAAGTTTTATTTAGACTTTAAATCCAGGTTGCAGCGGTAGCTATCCGGGTTGCAGAGGTAGCTAGCAACCTAGTAAGAGACGATCACGTCCAATGTTAAGAAATATAAAAACCCATAGTTCCTAACAGAGGAGTCAGATCAAAACAAAAAGTACACCATTAGAACCGCCTTGTCCAAAACCCCTGTATAGGAAACTTTCTGTTCCTTGGCTTGAACAGCAAGGAAAATATATTTGCTTGAAAATCAAGAAAAGTGGCAGCTACTACAACATTCTGCCTAAAAGAGATATTTTTTTCTTTTTTTCTTTTTTCTTTTCCACAGATAGCTTGGCACTGGAACATCGTAGAGAGTTGTTCAATAGCTCATTTTAAAGGAAATTAATTGGGTTAAAAATCTATAGTAACTAAAATAAATTATTTTTAAAAGAGAATAAATTTTTCCACCAAAAACTGCATTTTTGATGTCTTTTCACACTGCAGTATTTCAAACATAGTCGTATACCAGCGGTAAGATTTGAACCCACGCCTCCGAAGAGACTGGTAGCTAACACCAGTGTCTTGGACCACTCGGCCAGGCTGCCTCTTATAATTCTTATAACGATCAGTCCCATGCTAAGAAATATAAAAACCCAAAACTCCTAAAAATAGAGTTAGATCAACACAAAAGTACATCATTAGAACTACCTTGTCTGAAACCCTACTAGATAAATAATGAATGTCGTCATAGCTTTATATTAGAGCTATGACGTGAATAGAAAAACACGAAATTATGTTGTGGTTTCTGAAGACGTCATGAAATAATATCATTGCGCCATGACGTCATCATGAAATAAAATCATTACGCCATGACGTCATAATTACTACTTAAGAACTACAAAGATGAAAATGGTCTCATTCGTGAATTACATTACAATAAAGAACGACACCTAGCCCATGTTAACTGAAACATAAATGGGGATTATGTAATTTCCATCAGTATCATGGCTGTAGAGATGGCTGAAATCTAGTAAAGAACAAACCATTACAGTAAAGAACATTTCATTTTAAATCCGAGCTGCAGCGGTAGCTAGCAACCTAGTAAGCGACGATCACGTCCAATGTTAAGTAATATAAAAACTCATAGCTCCTAAAAAAGGAGTCAGATCAAAACAAAAAGTACACCATTAGAACTGCCTTGTCCGAAACCCCTGTATAGGAAACTTTCTGTCATTTGGCTTGAACAGCAAGGGAAAGATATTGGCTTGAAAATCAAGAAAATTGACTTTAACCACGTTATTCTCCACAAACGGGATATTTTTTTCTTTTTTTCTTTCTTTTCCACAGATAACTTGGCACTGGAACATCATAGAGAGTTGTTCAATAGCTCATTTTAAAGGAAATTAATTGAGTTAAAAATCTTTAGTAACTAAAATAAATTATCTCTTAGAGAGAATAAATTTTTCCACCAAAAACTACATTTTTGATGTCTTTTCTTGCTGCAGTCTTTTCAAAGATATTTGATTTTAGTACATAAATCATAATCGTATACCAGCGGTAAGATTTGAACCCACGCTTCCTAAGAGACTGGTGGCTAACACCAGTGCCTTGGACCACTCGGCCAGGCTGCCTCTCATAACTATATATGTGAATCCGGGTTGCAGCAGTAGCTAGCAACCTAGTAAGAGACGATCAGTCCAATGCTAAGAAATATAAAAACCCAGAACTCCTAAACATAGAGTCAGATCAAATCCGGGTTGCAGCGGTAGCTAGCAACCTAGTAAGAGACGATCATGTCCAATGTTAAGAAATATAAAAACCCCTAACTCCTAAAAAAAGAGTCAGATCAAAACAAAAAGTACACCATTAGAACCGCCTTGTCCGAAACCCCTATAAAAGAAACTTACCGCCCTTTGGCTTGAATAACAAAGAAAATATATTGGCTTGAAAATCAAGAAAATTGACTTCAACCACGTTATTCTCAACAAACGGGATATTTTTTTCTTTTTTTCTTCTTTTCCACAGATAGCTTGACACTGGAACATCGTAGAGAGTTGTTCAATGGCTCATTTTAAAGGAAATCTCTAGATCTAGTGCTATTTGTACTTAATTTTTTTTTAATTATTTCTTTTTATCCGGGTTGCAGCGGTAGCTAGCAACCTAGTAAGAGACGATCACGTCCAATGTTAAGAAATATAAAAACCCATAACTCCTAAAAAAAAGAGTCAGATCAAAACAAAAAGTACACCATTAGAATCACCTTGTCCGAAATTCCTATAAGGGAAACTTACCGTCCTTTGGCTTGAATAACAAAGAAAATATATGCGCTTGAAAATCAAGAAAATTGACTTTTACCACGTTATTCTCCACAAAGGGGATATTTTTTTCTTTTTTTCTTTTTTTCTTTCTTTTCCATAGATATCTTGGCATTGGAACATCGTAGAGAGTTGTTCAATGGCCCATTTTAAAGAAAATTAATGGCGTTAAAAACTGTTTGTACTTAAAACAATGTATTTTTAAAATTGAATCAGTTTTTTACGAAAAATTACATATTTCATATTAAAGATTGATCAATGACGTCATAATCGTATACCAGTGGTAGGATTTGAACCCACACCTCTGAAGAGACTGTTCACTAACACCAGCACCTTGGACCACTCGGCCAACAAAAATATCCCACAAACGGGATATTTTTTTCTTTCTTCTTCTTCTTCTTCTTCTTTTCCACAGATAGCTTGGCACTGGGACATTGTAGAGAGTTGTTCAATGGCTCATTTTAAAGGAAATCTCTAGATCTAGTGCCATTTATACTTAATTTTTTTTAATTAATTATTTTTTACGGAAAACTCCGGGTTGCAGCGGTAGCTAGCAACCTAGTAAGAGACGATCACGTCCAATGTTAAGAAATATAAAAAACCATAGTTCCTAACAAAGGAGTCAGATCAAAACAAAAAGTAAACCACTAGAACCACCTTGTCCGAAACCCATTTATGGGAATTTACAATAAAGAACGATCTCTCATCCATAGTAACTGATAAATGGTGGTTCCAGGGGTAGTTACTTGAGGTTCGTCTCTTACTATTTCAAAGAAGAAAAAGCCATAGGCTTTTTCCTGTTTGTAATGATATAGCATAAAAGAAAACCCAAGTAGGAATTTTATAATAAAGATCAAACTCTTCCCTATACTAACTTGCATACACAACTTCACTATAGTTAAGATTACAGTATTTATATTATGCATCATTGTAAATTATAAAAGGTTCAAATGTTCGAAGATTATAGAGTTAAAAATTTTCCCACACCGGGAATCAAACCCGAGCCTGTTAAGTGAAAGTTAACTATCCTAGCCACTAGACCATATGGAACCACAAAGAAGTATGATTTTAGAGCCATATGCATATTATTATTTCACCATACCAATTATAATATTACATTAAAGAAAGATCTTCAGTCCATAGTAACTGGAGTGTTATAAGGAACCATTAAATAGATGATGCTTACAGTAATCCGGGTTGCAGCGGTAGCTAGAAACCTAGTAAGAGACGATCACGTCCAATGTTAAGAAATATAAAAACCCATAGTTCCTAACAAAGGAGTCAGATCAAAACAAAAGTACACCATTAGAGCCGCCTTGTCCGAAACCCCTGTATAGGAAACTTTCTGTCCCTTGGCTTGAACAGCAAGGGAAATATATTGGCTTGAAAATCAAGAAAATTGACTTTAACCACGTTATTCTCCCCAAACGGGATATTTTTTCCTTTTTTTTTTTTTTCTTTTCCACAGATAGCTTGGCACTGGAACATCGTAGAGGGTTGTTCAATAGCTCATTTTAAAGGAAATTAATTGGGTTAAAAATCTATAGTAACTAAAATAAATTATTTCTAAAAGAGAATAAATTTTTCCACCAAAAACTGCATTTTTGATGTCTTTTCACACTGCAGTCTTTCAAACATAATCGTATACCAGCGGTAAGATTTGAACCCACGCCTCCGAAGAGACTGGTGGCTAACACCAGTGTCTTGGACCACTCGGCCAGGCTGCCTCTCATAAATAAATATATATGTGAATTTGGGTTGCAGCAGTAGCTAGCAACCTAGTAAGAGACGATCAGTCCCATGCTAAGAAATATAACAAAAGTCCTAAAAATAGAGTAAGATCAAAACAAAAGTACATCATTAGAACTACCTTGTCTGAAACCCTACTAAATAAATAATGAATGTCGTAGCTTTATATTAGAGCTATGAAGTGAATAGAAAAACACGGAATTATATTGTTGTTTCTGATGACGTCATGAAATAATATCATTGCGCCTTGACGTCAATAAAATCATTACGCCGTGACGTCATAATTACTACTTAAGAACGACACAGATGTAAATTCTCTCATTCTTGATTAGAATAATGGTTAGATTGAAGCAAGCTATACGCAATTTGAAAAAACAGTACTACACAAACAACAGAGATAGTATCTTGAAAAGAGAAAAGCAAAGGTATTCAACCGACCAGGCGCATCGAGAAGTAAAAATTTTATAATAAAGATCGAACTCTTCCCTATACTAACTTGATAGTTGTGACGATAGTGACGATAGTTGTGCTGATGTGTGATAGTAAGAGACGATCATCTCCAATGTTAAGAAATATAAAACCCCCCAACTCCTAAAAAAAGAGTCAGATCAAAACAAAAAGTACACCATTAGAACCGCCTTGTCCGAATCCTCTATAAAGGAAACTTACCGCCCTTTGGCTTGAATAACAAAGAAAATATATTGGCTTGAAAATCAAGAAAATTGACTTTCACCACGTTATTCTCCCCAAACGGGATATTTTTTTCTTTCTTTCTGTTCCACAGATAGCTTGGCACTGGAACATCGTAGAGAGTTGTTCAATGGCTCATTTTAAAGGAAATCTCTAGATCTAGCGCTATTTTTACTTAATTTTTTTTTTAATAAATTTTTTTTACGAAAAACTTAATTTTTTATATACAATATTAATCAATGACGTCATAGTCTTTGGATGTAGTTAGTACATAAAGTCTGGATCATCGAATTAAAGCTGAAACTAAGTAAAGAACAATTATGCCTCCATATATTCACAGTGATCTATAAAATTTCCCATTACATCTATAAACTGTTCCACAGTTGCCGGTTCATACCTTGGAAGCTTTTCACTAAACAAGCAACATTTCTTTTGGATATTACTATGAAGTTTTGCGATTGGAATAGTATAGTTGCAGTTCGTGGTAAAGCTATATTAAAACTTTATATTCCATGGCACTTGGACATCGTAGAGAGTTGTTCAATGGCTCATTTTAAAGGAAATTAATAGGGTTAGAAACCTTTTGTAATTAATTTCATGTGAAAGATTGATCAATAAAGTCATATTCTTAGGTTGTAGCCAGGTCGTCTCTTACTATTCCAATTAAGAAAAAGCCATAGGCTTTTTCCTGTTTGTTTTTTAGTAAAGAACAAACTCTAGCCCTTAGTACATTAAATTTAAATGCATCATTATATAGATGATGAATTTTCCTTAATCATCATAATAATTATATTAAAAGATGACCGTTAGAAGAACAAACCATTGCATACATTTGACTTAGTTAGCTGCCTGAATCCTTGAGAGTCGTCTCTTACTACTCCAAATAAGAAAAAGACGTTGGTTTTTTCCTGTTTGTAATCAGGGTTTAAATAATCTGGGTTGTTAAATAGTTCATTTAAATAAAGGATCGATATATTTTTTTAATAATAATCCCGGCTGCAGCTGTAGCTAGCAACCTAGTAAGAGACGATCACGCCCCATAGTAAAAACTAAAGTAACCCATAATTTACAATAAAGAACGACCTCTTGCCTATACTAATTACAGTAGAGAACGACATGACCATGCTAACTGAAATAATCTATTTTACATTAAAAGACGATCATTAGAATAATAATTTACAGTAAAGAACGATCTCTCATGCTTAGTAACTGATATATGGTGGTTCCAGGGGTAGTTACTTGTGGTTCGTCTCTTACTATTTCAATCAAGAAAAAGCCGTAGGCTTTTTCCTGTTTGTAATGATATAGTTACACTAAAACACGATCATTGGACGATCATAAGATTTACATTAAAAGACGATCATTGGAATAGCCTACCACTGCATACATTGGACTTAGTTAGCTACTTGATCGCTTGAGGTTCGTCTCTTACTATCCGGGTTGCAGCGGTAGGTAGCAACCTAGTAAGAGACGATCACGTCCAATGTTAAGAAATATAAAAACCCATAGTTCCTAACAAAGGAGTCAGATCAAAACAAAAAGTACACCATTAGAACCGCCTTGTCCGAAACCCCTGTATAGGAAACTTTCTGTCCCTTGGCTTGAACAGCAAGGGAAATATAGTGGCTTGAAAATCAAGAAAATTGACTTTAACCACGTTATTCTCCCCAAACGGGATATTTTTTTCCTTTTTTTCTTTTTTTTTCTTTTCCACAGATAGCTTGGCACTGGAACATCGTAGAGGGTTGTTCAATAGCTCATTTTAAAGGAAATTAATTGGGTTAAAAATCTATAGTAACTAAAATAAATTATTTCTAAAAGAGAATAAATTTTTCCACCAAAAACTGCATTTTTGATGTCTTTTCACACTGCAGTCTTTCAAACATAATCGTATACCAGCGGTAAGATTTGAACCCACGCCTCCGAAGAGACTGGTGGCTAACACCAGTGTCTTGGACCACTCGGCCAGGCTGCCTCTCATAAATAAATATATAAGTGAATTTGGGTTGCAGCAGTAGCTAGCAACCTAGTAAGAGACGATCAGTCCCATGCTAAGAAATATAACAAAACTCCTAAAAATAGAGTCAGATCAAAACAAAAGTACATCATTAGAACAACCTTGTCTGAAACCCTACTAGATAAATAATGAATGTCGTCATAGCTTTATATTAGAGCTATGAAGTGAATAGAAAAATTATAATAAAGAACGAACTCTTGCCTATACTGGATTAGATACTCAACTTAATTATAGTTAATGATATAGTAATAATATGGTTTTTTTTATAGCTGAATAACAAACAAAAAGAAAACGACCCCGGCTGGATCTGAACCACCAACCTTTCAGTTATCGGCTGATCGTGCTAGCCACTTAGACTATGACATCATTAATTAAAGTTGTAAAATTAACAATATGATACATATATCAAACAGTTCGTGGTATTTCAAAAAGGTTTTTATAATAAAGAACGACCTCTTGCCTATACTAAATTTTATACGCTACTTAATTATAGCATAGGTTAGTAATTCCACAGATAGCTTGGGACTGGAACATCGTAGAGAGTTGTTTAATGGCTCATTTTAAAGGATATTAATTAGGTTAAAAACCTGTTGCATTTAAAAAACAAATTATTTTTAAAATAGAATCATTTTTCTCACGAAATTACATTAAAAGAAGATCATTACAATAACAAACCATTACATACATTGAACTTAGCTAGAGACTTAAGTTTTTGAGGTTCGTCTCTTACTATTTCAAAGAAGAAAAAGCCGTAGGCTTTTTTCTGTTTGTAATGCGGGTTGCAGTGGTAGTTATAAGAAAGAACAAAGCAGGGTTGCTGCGGTAGCTATCATTTACATAAAGGAACGATATAGTTCATCATATTTTTACATTAAAGAACAAACTTTAGTCCATAGTAACTGAAGTTATATCAAAAGACGATCATTAGGAGATCATACGTAAGGGATAAATACTGTAAATTTGTATTTTGTAAGTATCGTTGGAATCTTGGTTTTATTAAAAGCTGAATTAAAAACTAAAAAAAATGACCCCGTGTGGCTTTGAAGCTTTTGGTTAACAGCCGATCGTGCTAGCCACTTGTATTATGGCATCATTAATTAAAGTTGTTAAATTAACAATATGGTATATAAAATTTAGGATTTATTTGCTTAAAGGTAATAGTAAGGAACGAACTCTACCGCAAAAAATATATTTGTTTACTTTAAAGAGTTACTTTTATAAAAATTGATTTTTATATGAAAAGGAGAATTTTTTTGTGTTTTTGAGGACAAATTCTACTCTTAGATCGTAACAGATATAGCTATTATTATGTAAACTGCAAAAATATTTCCGATATATCATCACCAATGTTAATGTTTTAATTGAAATTAGAGAAGTACCTGAAAATTTTAAAAGAATATAATAAAGATCGAACTCTTCCCTATACTAACTTGCATAGGCAACTTCACTATAGTGAAGATTACAGTATTTATATTATACATCATTATAAATTATAAAAGGTTCGAATGTTCGAAGATTATAGAGTTAAAAATTTTCCCCCACCGGGAATTGAACCCGGTCCTCCTAAGTGAAAGTTAACTATCCTTGCCACTAGACCAAATGGAACCATAAAGAAGTATGATTTAAGAACCATATGCATATTATTATTTCACCATACCAATTATAATAGGGCCAAAACAAAATCGTCGAATTGCAACCTTACTTTTGACACATCAGTTAAATCTTCATCAGACTTAAAAACTGTCTTGCTAGTTTTGCAGTAAAGATTATAATAAAGAACGACCTCTTGCCTATACTAAATTTTATACGCCACTAAATTATAGTATAGGTTAGTAATTCAACAGATAGCATGGCACTGGAACATCGTAGAGAGTTGTTCAATGGCTCATTTTAAAGGAAATTAATGGGGTTAAAAACCTTTTGTAATTAAAACAAATTATTTTTATTACATTAAGAAATTTTAATTATGTTCCTTAAGAAATCATCATAAGTAAAAATTTCCCATACAGAAATTGAACTCAAGTCTACTGGGTGAGAGCTATCCCAAACTCTAGGCCATTGAGGATATATTAAAATATCCGATTAATGAAATTTATGTTAAAGAACAAATTATAAACATAGTTAGCTGCCTGACTATTTGATGATCGTCACTTACTATTCCAAAGAAGAAAAAGCCGTAGGCTTTTTCCTGTTTGTAATTTATTTTATAATAAAGAATGAACTTCAGGCTTTACTAACTGAAAAGTTTAATCCGGGTTGCAGCGGTAGCTAGCAACCTAGTAAGAGACAATCGCGTCCAATGTTAAGATATATAAAACCCCCCAACTTCTAAAAAAAAGAGTCAGATCAAAACAAAAAGTACTCCATTAGAACCGCCTTGTCCGAATACTCTATAAATGAAACTTACCGCCCTTTGGCTTGAATAACAAAGAAAATATATTGGCTTGAAAATCAAGAAAATTGACTTTTACCTCGTTATTCTCCACAAACGGGATATTTTTTTCTTTCCGCTTTTTTTTCCTCCTCAGCTAGCTGGGCACTGGAAAATCATAGAGAGCTGTATAATAGCTCATTTTAAAGGCAATTGCAACATCTAGTGCCTTTTGTAATTAAAAATAAAATAATTTTTAAAGTAGAATTCAATTTTGTCAAAAAAATTGCATTTTTGATGTATTTTATAATAAAGAACGACCTTTTGCCTATACTAAATTTTATACGCTACTTAATTATAGTATAGGTTAGTAATTCAACAGATAGCTTGGCACTGGTTACATTAAAAGACTTTCATTGGAATAGCAAACAATTGCACACATTGGAATTAGTTAGCTACTTGATTGTTTGAGGTTCGTCTCTTACTATTTCAAAGAAGAAAAAGCCGTAGGCTTTTTCCGGTTTGTAATCAGTTTATTATCCAGGTAGCAGCTAGCAACTTACATAAAGGACCGATATAGTTCATCATAAATGGTATTTGTCAATTAGGTTTTTCTTATATAATCCGGGTTGCAGCGGTAACTAGTAGCCTAGTAAGAGACGATCACGCCCCATAGTAAAAACTAAAGTAACCCATAAATCTTGAGAAAAGTTTCAGATTAAAATCCAGGTTGCATTATAATAAAGAACGAACCCTCGCTTATACTAACGCAAATCTTTAATATATTCCGGGTTGCAATGGTAGTAACATTAAAAAACAATCGTTGGAAGAATAAACTATTGCATACATTGGACTTAGTTAGCTGCCTGATTCTTCAAGAGTTGTCTCTTAATACTCCAGAGAAGAAAAAGCCGTAGGCTTTTTCCTGTTTGTAATCAGGGTTTAAATAATCTGATTTGTCAATCCGGGTTGCAGCGGTAGTCCGGGTTGCAGCGGTAGCTAGCAACAGCATTACATAAAGGCTCGATCATCGAATTTAAGCTGAAACTAAGTAAAGGAAAATTATGCCTCCATATATTCACAGTGATGTTTAAGATTTCCCATTACATCTGTAAACTGTTCCACAGTTGCCGGTCCATACCTTGGAAGCTTTTCACTAAACATGCAACATTTCTTTTGGATATTTCTATGAAGTTTTGCGAAAGCATCTCTAGCTGACTTTTCAACAAAATCTATTCTTTCAGAGATAATTTTAATCTCTAATTTTGAATATTTTTCGTAATCCCGGTAAAATATTCGTAAAATTTTTCTCAATTTACAAAGATCAGCCTGTGCGTTCTTTGCAACTTATGTAAACTGCAAAAATATCCATGGTATCCGAGCAATAGTTCGAATATTTCAATTCAAGCTAGAAAAATACCTTAAAATGTTAAAATTAGTTTTATTTTTGGTTAGGTTCTAACTACCCGATGTGGGATTTACTATGTAGTTTCAGACCAATCCGGGTTGCAGCGGTAGCTAGCAACCTAGTAAGATACGATCACGTCCAATGTTAAGAAATATAAAAACCCCTAACTCCTAAAACAAGAGTCAGATCAAAACAAAAAGTACATCATTAGAACCGCCTTGTTCGAAACCCCTATAAAGGAAACTTACCGCCCTTTGGCTTGAATAACAAATAAAATATATTGGCTTGAAAATCAAGAAAATTGAGTTTAACCACGTTATTCTCCAAAAACGGGATATTTTTTTCTTTCCGCTTTTTCTTTCTCCTCAGCTAGCTGGGCACTGAAAATCATAGAGAGCTGTATAATAGCTCATTTTAAAGGAAATTGCTACATCTAGTGCCTTTTGTAGTTAAAAATAAAATACTTTTTAAAGTAGAATCAATTTTGTCAAAAAAAACTGCATTTTTGATGTATTTTCATACTGAAGTCTTTTCAAAGATATTTGAATTTTGAAGCAATCAAACAGTTCATGGTAATGAACTCTATAGTAATAATAGCTACTTGTCTCAATAGTAACCGAAACTCCTGGAACCAAAATTTTCTTTTTTGGCTTAATCGCTAAAATTATTATGTAAACTGCAAAAATATTTATGATGCCTAATCAGTAATAGTAATTTTTTAATTTAAAGAACAAAAATACATGAAAATTCTAAAATTAGTTTTGCTTTTTGTCTCCTGGAAGAAAAATTTTTTCATCTCGGTTCAAAGTTATTATTGTATCCTGGAACAAACCTTTTTTTGGTTTGTAAAACGTAAAGTACGTATCTCCATATTATTGTCTTATAATTCCAATTATTTTAGTTTTCAGTTCAGAATCGCTAAACTTATTATGTAAACTGCAATAAATATTTATGGTGTCTAACCAATAATACTAATTTTGTAATTCAAACAAGATAAACACCTGAAAATTTTAAAATTAGTTTTGATTTATGCTAGGTTTTAGATACTCGACACGTGGTATTGTGTACTTAATAATTTTAAACCTTGAAAAAATATGGTCTCGCTTGAAAGGAAAAAAAAAAGAATAACCAAAAAAAATATCAAAATAGAGCAATCCAAATTTCTACTAATAGAAATTACAGTAAAAGACGATCATTAGAATAAAAAATTATAGCATACATTGGAGTCAGTTAGCTACTTGATCGTTTGAGGTTCGTCTCTTACTAGATCAAAGAAGAAAAAGCCGTAGAAGTTTTCCTGTTTGTATCCAGGTTGCAGCGGTAGATAGGAGCCTAGTAAGAGACGATCACTTCCAATGTTAAGAAATATAAAACCCATAACTCCTAAACATCGTAGAGAACTGTTCAATGGCTCATTTTAAAGGAAATTAATGGGGTTAAAAATGTTTTGTAATATAAACAAATCACTTTTAAAATGGAATCAGTTTTTTATGAAAAACTTCATATTTCATATGCAGTTTTGAAACACGATCATTGAAATAAAAACCTATTGCATACATTGGTATAAGTTGGCTACTTGATCATTGGAGGTTCGTCTCTTACTATTTCAAAGAAGAAAAAGCCGTAGGCTTTTTCCTGTTTGTAGGGTTTGTCGAAAAAGAATTACTTAAAGTATAGATACAGTTCATCATAGATGGTGTCTGTCAAGATCCGGGTTGCAGTGGTAGCTAGCATCCTATCAGGGTTGCAGTGGTAGCTATCAGCCTAGTAAGAGACGATCACGTCCAATGTTAAGAAATATAAAATCTCTAACTCCTAAAAAAGGAGTCGGATCAAAACAAAAACTACACCATTACAACCGTCTTGTCCAAAACCCCTATAAAGGAAACTTACCGCCCTTTGGCTTGAATAACAAAGAAAATATTTTGGCTTGAAAATCAAGAAAATTGACTTTAACCACGTTATTCTCCACAAACGGCATATTTTTTTCTTTTTCTTTTCCACCGATAGCTTGACACTGGAACATCGTAGAGAATTGTTCAATGGCTCCTTTCATTTGAAAGGCTCCTTATAGTAGCCTTTTTTTCATTTGACTTTAACAGCAAGGGAAATATATTGGCTTGAAAATCAAGAAAAATGACAGCTACTGCAGCATTCTGCCAAAACGGCCTCTTTTTTCTTTTTTTTTCTTTTCCACAGATAGCTTGGCACTGGAACATCATAGAGATCCGGGTTGCAGCGGTAGCTAGCAACCTAGTAAGAGACGATCACCTCCAATGTTAAGAAATATAAAAACCCATAGTTCCTAAAAAAAGGAGTCAGATCAAAACAAAAAGTACACCCATTAGAACTGCCATGTCCGAAACCCCTTTATAGGTGTACCGTGAGTAAAATACGATATATTTAAAAGACAAAAATAAAGTTCCTTCTTTCTAAAGATAATTCTTAAAGATAATTCTGACTTCCCCTAATTAAGTTAAATCCCGTTTCCAAGAGTCTAAATTCTTAATCAGCATAAAGAGAAACTGCCTTTGAATTTCGGGAGAGGGTTTTGAATTTCGCCGAGAATTATGTTTAAAAGCTAAATGTTGCCGTAAGATTAAATCAAAATGCGCTGTGTTAATACTAATTCCCAATATCAGCAGTATCCCATCTCAGCAGTATCCCATGAACGACTGAGGGTATTATGTTCAAACTTTCGGGGCTACTTCTGCTCTGAAAATTTAAACAAATCAAAATAGCTTAAGTGTATCCAAGCTATCAAAGAAAGTAAACAGATTTTTTTTGCGACTGGTATCAGGTTTTCTATTTCAGGTCAACTAGAGGTGGTATTAAGCTAAATTAAACAATACTACTCGTGTCCAGATTTTAAAAATGTTGTATGCTGTTAAAGTTGCTGAAATTTTTCCTCTAGCATACAAATAGCAGGCCAAACTATAAAGTCTTAAAAAAAGAAAAGATCTAAAGTATTATTTTCTTTTTTCCAAAAAGAATTTGTCAATATAAAACGAACAGAAATTAATTAGAAACAACTTTTTACATAAAATAAGTTCTTCAAAGAAAAGTAAAAAACTCCATTAAACCAAAAATGAGCAAAAAATAATATCAAATAATCTACCAAGTGTGATACTACCACAAATCAGCATTGATAAATAAATGAAACCCAAAACGAAGATAAATCACAATAAATAACCGAGTCAAACTCAAAACGAGAAGAAATTAACATTAGTAGGGCTCAAAACCCCTATGCCTTCCCAAGACCAGAACATAATTTATACTTTACTGAAAAAAAAATACTATTTAAGATCTGCCTTATAACGAGCATTGTTAAAATTTTTCGATATGGTAACAAGATCGGATATTTTTGAAACCATCTGGAGAATTTCATTCTTGGTTAGGGAATATTATTTTTTTTTTCACCAGCCTGTGAAACTTTATTTCATTATGCTTTTGTCAAACGTCATTGATAACATCGATTGAAAAATTACGTCATTATTTTTTGTTGGCGCAGGTTTTTCTAAAATTATCTTTTTATCTTTTTTAAGACAAAAAGTTAAAAAGAGCACAATAATTTGATTATTTGGGGCTACAGATTTTGGTGTCCTATGTTTTAATTTGTAGAATAATAAACAAATATATTTAAAATTCTTTATTATTTGTCCGTCACTCAACAATTGCTATGTATAAGACTCAAAGCTTATCATTTATAGCGTTAAAATATGGAATTTGAAGCACCTTGTATTTTGAAAGAGGAAAATAGCGATGCCACTGTTCTTTGTAAAGAAAAAGTAGATGAGGCAGGAGTACGAAGTGTCACTGAACAGGATATAAATACTTTTGGCGAACAAATAGCAGTAGCTAAAATGCAAAATTCTGAGAATGTTGACAAACAACGCCATGACGTAAACCAGTCTGCAGCAAAAGATGGCGATAACACAGAAAGAACCACTGCTCTTTGTAAAGAAACAGCAGATACAGAAGAAACAAAAAGTGTCACTGAACAGGATATAAACACTCTTGGTGAACAAACAGCAGTACCTAACATGCAAAATTCTGAGAATGTTGACAAAGGACGCAATGACGTGAGCCAGTCTACTGCAAATGATTGTAAAAACACAGAAAGAAGAAAAAGTAACTCTCCTGAAAATGCCAGTGACCTATACAAAGGCAGTAGTGGTACGAGTAAAGCGGTACGAGTTCATTTTGGAGGATCTGTACTCACTGAAAAGCAGATCTACCCCTTTTTCAGAAGTTATGCACTGTCTGATCATGCTCTCTTAACTCTTGGATTCCCTTTAAAACTAGAAGATAATAAAGCAGTGATTTATAAAGCTGATTTGAAGTGTTTGATAAAAAAGAAATTTGACGTGAATGCAAATGAGTTTGTTCCCGGAAGACGAAGTTATAACACTAAAGATGGTGATACCCCACCTCCTCACACACCTTCCAGTGATGGATCGAATGATGACTCAGATAATAGCATTGTTACTGATATAAGTGATACCAAATTCAAGTGTATAAGGTGTTCAAAGAATTTTACATATTCCGTCGCTACTGTTGATGAGTGCATTTATCATCTAGAAAAGTTTAAAGGATATGGTCCGTCATTAGGTGAATATAAATGCTGTGGTCGAGAAGCAAGATCGGAGGGTTGTAGTGTTGCAAAAGTTCATGTGTGGTCTGGATTACATATTGGATTTAATGGTCCCTTAAGAGGCTTTGTCCGCACTCTACCTAGAGAAAAGAGTGAACGCTTATCTATTTATGCTATTGATTGTGAAATGGTGTATACAACGGTCGGGAAAGAGGTTGCCCGAGTAACGCTTGTTGATATTCTTGGGAAAGTGGTTTATGATCATTATGTAAAACCTGAGAATGAAGTAATTGATTATGTCACAAGTTTTTCCGGAATCACTGAGAAACATGTTGAATCTGCAGAGAAATCGTTTAATGAAGTACAAAGTGATCTACTGAAACTGATCTTTTCTGATACCCTACTTATTGGACATGGTTTAAATAATGACTTACAAGTGCTGAAAATGATACATCCTCTGTGTCTTGATACATCTATTGTTTATACTCATCATAAAGGTCTACCGAGGCGTTATTCCTTGAAAGACCTTGCCAGATCAGTTTTAAACAAACCTATACAAAATTCAAAAGAAGGACATTGCAGTATTGAAGACGCTGTGACGTGTCTTGATTTAATGTTATTCAGAGTGTTACAGGACTATCCTTTGGATAATAGCGGATCTTCTGGGTCCTAGTAAGTTTTCTTCCCCATACTTCAGGGTCTGGAAACTATCAGAGTATAATTTTTATCGTAGTTTTTCAGTATTTTTATTAAAAGATATCTCTTTATCGAAGTTCCTTAAGATCTGAGTGAGTTTCTGGTCCTTGATGTGTGTTTTTTCTTGTAATCCGGGTTGCAGCGGTAGCTAGCAACCTAGTAAGAGACGATCACGTCCAATGTTAAGAAATATAAAAACCCATAGCTCCTAAAGCAGGAGTCAGATCAAAACAAAAAGTACACCATTAGAACCGCCTTGTCCGAAACCCCTGTATAGGAAACTTTCTGTCCCTTGGCTTGAACAGCAAGGGAAATATATTGGCTTGAAAATCGAGAAAATTGACTTTAACCACGTTATTCTCCCCAAACGACATATTTTTTTTTTTTTTTTTCTTTTTTGTATCCAGAGATAGCTTGGCACTGGAACATCGTAGAGGGTTGTTCAATAGCTCATTTTAAAGGAAATTAATTGGGTTAAAAATCTATAGTAACTAAAATAAATTATTTCTAAAAGAGAATAAATTTTTCCAATAAAAACTGTATTTTTAATGCAGTGACGTCATAATTACTATATAAGAAACGTCAAAACTGTAAATGGTCTCATTCATGAATACATAATGGTTAGATCAAAGCAAGCTACACACAAGTTAAAAAATCAGTACTAAAAAATCAAGAAAAGTGGCAGCTACTACAACATTCTGCCTAAACGGGGTATTTTTTTCTCTTTTCTTTGTTTCCAGTATACTAAACGGGATTTTTCCACCAAAAACTGCATTTTGATGTCTTTTCACACTGCAGTCTTTCAAACATAATCGTATACCAGCGGTAAGAATTGAACCCACGCCTCTGAAGAGACTGGTGGCTAACACCAGTGCCTTGGACCACTCAGCCAGGCTGCCTCTCATAAATAAATATATATGTGAATTTGGGTTGCAGCAGTAGCTAGCAACCTAGTAATAGACGATCAGTCCAATGCTAAGAAATATAAAAACCCAAAACTCCTAAAAATAGAGTCAGATCAAAACAAAAGTACATCATTAGAAATACCTTGTCTGAAACCCTACTAGATAAATAATGAACGTCATCATAGTTTTATATTAGAGCTATGACGTGAATAGAGTGACGTCATAATTAGTATATAAGGAAAGAAAAAACTGAAAATTCTCTCATTCTTGATTAGAATAATGGTTAGATCAAAGCTGGCTATACGCAAGTTGAAGAAAGAGTACTACACAAACAACAGATATAGTAACTTTAAAAGAAAAAAGCAAAGGTATTCAACCGACCAGGTGTATCGAGAAGTAATAATTGAGAGAGCAAAACAAAGGTATTCAACCGACCAGGCGTATCGAGAAGTAATCAAACAAAACAGCAAGATGTGTTATCACAATGATGAAGATTATAGACATGCAAAAATTCAGACAGCCAAACAAAAGATCAAGGAACGGTATGGTAATGATGAACATTACAGAGAAGCAAGAATTGAGCAGGCTAAACAAAAGATCAAGGAGCGTTATCACAATGATAAACTTTATAGAGAAGCAACAATTGAGCAGGCTAGACAAAAGAGCAGGGAACGGTATGATAATGATGAAGATTACCGAAACAAACATAAGAAAAAAGTTGCTACCAGAATAATGGGTAGATACTGGGGTGACAAAAGCTATAATGAAAAAATTAAATTCTCTGCAGGGTTGTACCGAAGAACGCATAAGGACAAAGGGAAAAATTACATTCAGAAATATAAGAAGATGGCAAAAATGCAGGCTGATCTTCGTAAATTGAGAAACATTTTACGCATGTTTTACCAGGATCACGAAAAGTATTCAAAATTACAGATTAAAATTCTCTTTGAAAGAGCGGATGCTGTTGAAAAGTCGGCTAGAAATTCCTTGGCAAAGCTTCATAGTAATATCCAAAAGAAATGTTGTCAGTTTAATGAAAAGCTTCCAAGGTATGGATTGGCAACTGCGGAACAGTTTACAGATGCAATGGAAAATGTTCGACAACACAGTGAATATACGGAGGCGTACTTCTTTGAAAATTCGTATATTAATTTTGGAAGGAGCAATTGCAGTTTATGTAGCAGCAATAAAAACATATATACAAGCATACCTATCAACAGCGAAGGAAAAGCAATGTTTTTCAATTATGGCGAAAACGAGCCTGTTAGGGTTATTAGTAAATGTGTTTGTAAGACTAATGATTTAGAACAAATTCCTGGAACACCGACTCAAGAAAAAAGCATTTCTAACTGTGTTTTAAACAGTTCTTTTAGTTCTACTGAATATTTGGCAAAAAATTCTCTGTGTAGTAGAACAAACTGTCCTGAAAAGTACGAGACAACTATTGAAGAATGCTCTGAATCTAGATCTGACAAGGAAATTATGATGGCTGAAGTCACCTATAACAATCTGAGTAAACATTCAAAACCAAAAATTGGGCAGCAGGTTACTTGGCAATGTCACCCTGATATCTGCAAGCTCTATCCGACGGATATTGAATTATGTCAAATTCTTTTTGATATCCTTGAAAATAATATAGCATTAAAATTTTCAACTGACAAAGTGGTTAATTTCTTCCTTGGCGGCTTGGATTATTGTGAAATCAATTACAGGGACACAAGACAGCATGGGCATTCGTTATACTGTAGCCCAAATGAGGGATGTCAGAGCTATTTGCGTTCTCTAATATAATAAAGATCAAACTCTTCCCTATACTAACTTGCATACGCAACTTTACTATAGTTAAGATTACAGTATTTATATTTTTTTTATCCGGGTTGCAGCGGTAGCTAGCAACCTAGTAAGAGACGATCACGTCCAATGTTAAGAAATATAAAAACCCATAGCTCCTAAAGCAGGAGTCAGATCAAAACAAAAAGTACACCATTAGAACCGCCTTGTCCGAAACCCCTGTATAGGAAACTTTCTGTCCCTTGGCTTGAACAGCAAGGGAAATATATTGGCTTGAAAATCGAGAAAATTGACTTTAACCACGCTATTCTCCCCAAACGAGATATTTTTTTCTTTTTTTTTTCTTTTTTGTATCCAGAGATAGCTTGGCACTGGAACATCGTAGAGGGTTGTTCAATAGCTCATTTTAAAGGAAATTAATTGGGTTAAAAATCTATAGTAACTAAAATAAATTATTTCTAAAAGAGAATAAATTTTTCCAATAAAAACTGTATTTTTAATGCAGTGACGTCATAATTACTATATAAGAAACGTCAAAACTGTAAATGGTCTCATTCATGAATACATAATGGTTAGATCAAAGCAAGCTACACACAAGTTAAAAAATCAGTACTAAAAAATCAAGAAAAGTGGCAGCTACTACAACATTCTGCCTAAACGGGGTATTTTTTTCTCTTTTCTTTGTTTCCAGTATACTAAACGGGATTTTTCCACCAAAAACTGCATTTTGATGTCTTTTCACACTGCAGTCTTTCAAACATAATCGTATACCAGCGGTAAGAATTGAACCCACGCCTCTGAAGAGACTGGTGGCTAACACCAGTGCCTTGGACCACTCAGCCAGGCTGCCTCTCATAAATAAATATATATGTGAATTTGGGTTGCAGCAGTAGCTAGCAACCTAGTAATAGACGATCAGTCCAATGCTAAGAAATATAAAAACCCAAAACTCCTAAAAATAGAGTCAGATCAAAACAAAAGTACATCATTAGAAATACCTTGTCTGAAACCCTACTAGATAAATAATGAACGTCATCATAGTTTTATATTAGAGCTATGACGTGAATAGAGTGACGTCATAATTAGTATATAAGGAAAGAAAAAACTGAAAATTCTCTCATTCTTGATTAGAATAATGGTTAGATCAAAGCAGGCTATACGCAAGTTGAAGAAAGAGTACTACACAAACAACAGAGATAGTAACTTGAAAAGAAAAAAACAAAGGTATTCAACCGACCAGGTGTATCGAGAAGTAATAATTGAGAGAGCAAAACAAAGGTATTCAACCGACCAGGCGTATCGAGAAGTAATCAAACAAAACAGCAAGATGTGTTATCACAATGATGAAGATTATAGACATGCAAAAATTCAGACAGCCAAACAAAAGATCAAGGAACGGTATGGTAATGATGAACATTACAGAGAAGCAAGAATTGAGCAGGCTAAACAAAAGATCAAGGAGCGTTATCACAATGATAAACTTTATAGAGAAGCAACAATTGAGCAGGCTAGACAAAAGAGCAGGGAACGGTATGATAATGATGAAGATTACCGAAACAAACATAAGAAAAAAGTTGCTACCAGAATAATGGGTAGATACTGGGGTGACAAAAGCTATAATGAAAAAATTAAATTCTCTGCGGGGTTGTACCGAAGAACGCATAAGGACAAAGGGAAAAATTACATTCAGAAATATAAGAAGATGGCAAAAATGCAGGCTGATCTTCGTAAATTGAGAAACATTTTACGCATGTTTTACCAGGATCACGAAAAGTATTCAAAATTATTATAATAAAGATCGAACTCTTCCCTATACTAACTTGCATACGCAACTTCACTATAGTTAATTATAACTTAATTATAGTATAGGTTAGTAATTCAACAGATAGCATGGCACTGGAACATCGTAGAGAGTTGTTCAATGGCTCATTTTAAAGGAAATTAATTGGGTTAAAAACCTTTTGTAATTAAAACAAATTATTTTTATTACATTAAGAAATTTTAATTATGTTCCTTAAGAAATCATCATAAGTAAAAATTTCCCGTACGGAAATTGAACTCAAGCCTGCTGGGTGACAGCTATCCCAACCTCTAGACCATATAGGATATATTAAAATATCCGATTAATGAAGTTTATGTTAAAGAACAAATTATAAACATAATTAGCTGCCTGATTATTTGAGGATCGTCTCTTACTATTCCAAAGAAGAAAAAGCCGTAGGCTTTTTCCTGTTTGTAATTTATTTTATAATAAAGGATGAACTTCAGGCTTTACTAACTGAAAAGTTTAGTATTTTTATATAGTAAAGAACGAGCTCTAAATGATAGTTGTAGCTATAGCTGCAATCAAATGAAAGACAAACCGAAGCATATAGTAACTAAAAGTTTTAAATATGTTTTGGAAAATCATAATTGCTATAGATGGCAAAACCTAGTGAAAGGCAAACCAGAGCCCATAGTAACTAAAAATTGAAAAAACGCGCTTTGAAAACACGCTTTGAAAACATTAAAAGACGATCATTGGAATAACAAACCATTGCATACATTGGACCTAATTAGCTACTTGATTGTTTGACGTTCGTCTCTTTCAAAGAAAAAAGCCGTAGGCTTTTTCCTGTTTGTTTTACATTAAAGAAATTAGCTAATTTCGGTTTTTATAGTTTCGGTTACTATTGAGACGGATCGCTCTTATTTATAACAAAGAACGACCTCTTGCCTATACTAAATTTTATACGCCACTTAATTATAGTATAGGTTAGTAATTCAACAGATAGCATGGCACTGGAACATCGTAGAGAGTTGTTCAATGGCTCATTTTAAAGGAAATCAATTGGGTTAAAAACCTTTTGTAATTAAAACAAATTATTTTTATTACATTAAGAAATTTTAATTATGTTCCTTAAGAAATCATCATAAGTAAAAATTTCCCGTACGGAAATTGAACTCAAGCCTGCTGGGTGACAGCTATCCCAACTTCTAGACCATATAGGATATATTAAAATATCCGATTATTACATTAAAAGACGATCACTGAAGTAACAAACCATTCCATACATTGGACTTAGTTAGCTACTTGATTGTTTGAGTTTCGTCTCTTACTATTTAAAAGAAGAAAAAGCCGTAGGCTTTTTCCTGTTTGTACAATAAAGAACGACACCTTGCCCATGTTAACTACAACATAAATAGGGATTATGTAATTTCCAATAGTATCATGGCTGTAGAGATGGCTGAATCATAGTTACAATAAAAAACGATCATTGGAATAACAAAAATTGAATACCTTTGGACTTAGCTAGCTACTTGATTATTTGAGACTCGTCTCTTACTATTTAATTCTCCCCAAATGGGATATTTTTTTCTCTTTTCTTTTTTTTTATTTTCCACAGATAGCTTGGCACTGGAACATCGTAGAGGGTTGTTCAATAGCTCATTTTAAAGGAAATTAATTCGGTTAAAAATCTATAGTAACTAAAATAAATTATTTTTAAAAGAGAATAAATTTTTCCACCAAAAACTGTATACAATAAAGAACGACACCTTGCCCATGTTAACTAAAACATAAATAGGGATTATGTAATTTCCAATAGTATCATGGCTGTAGAGATGGCTGAAACCTAGTTACAATAAAAAACGATCATTGGAATAACAAAAATTATAATAAAGAACAACCTCTTGCCTATACTAAATTTTATAGGCCACTTAACTATAGTTTAGGCTAGTACAGTTATATTTAAAATCAATATGTTAAAATTTTCCATTAAAAGATGATCATTGGAATAAAAAACCATTACATACAATTGATTTAGTTATTTACTTGATTGTTTGAGGTTCGTCTCTTACCATTTCAAAAAAGAAATTTTATAATAAAGAACGACTTCTTGCCTATACTAAATTTTATACTTACAATAAAAGACGATCATTGGAAGAACAAATCATTGTATACATTCAATTTAGTTATCTACTTGATTGTTTGATCCGGGTTGTAGCCGTAGTCCGGGTTGCAGCGGTAGCTAGCAACTTAGTAAGAGACGATCACGTCCAATGTTAAAAAATATAAAAACCCATAGTTCCTAACAAAGGAGTCAGATCAAAACAAAAAGTACACCATTAGAACCGCCTTGTCCGAAACCCCTGTATAGGAAACTTTCTGTCCCTTTGCTTGAACAGCAAGGGAAATATATTGGCTTGAAAATCAAGAAAAGTGGCAGCTACTACAACATTCTGCCTAAACGGGATATTTTTTTCTTTCTTTTTTCTTTTCCACAGATAGCTTGGCACTGGACCATCGTAGAGGGTTGTTCAATAGCTCATTTTAAAGGAAATTAATTTGGTTAAAAACCTTTTTTAACTAAAATAAATTATTTCTAAAAGAGAATAAATTTTTCCACCAAAAACTGCATTTTTGATGTCTTTTCACACTGCAGTCTTTCAAACATAATCGTATACCAGCGGTAAGTACAATAAAGAACGACCTCTTGCCTATACTAAATTTTATACGCCACTTAATTATAGTATAGTTATATTAAAAGACGATCATTGGAATAACAAACAATTGCATACATTGGAATTAGTTAGCTACTTGATTGTTTCTACATTTAAGAATTATAATAAAGAACGACCTCTTGCCAATGCTAAATTTTATAGGCCACTTAATTATAGTATCCGGGTTGCAGCGGTAGCTAGCAACCTAGTAAGAGACGATCACCTCCAATGTTAAGAAATATAAAACCCCCCAACTCCTAAAAAAAGAGTCGGATCAAAACAATAAGTACACCATTAGAACCGCCTTTTCCGAAAATCCTATAAAGGAAACTTACCGTCCTTTGGCTTGAATAACAAAGAAAATATATTGGCTTGAAAATCAAGAAAATTGACTTTAACCACGTTATTCTCCACAAACGGGATATTTTTTTTCTTTCCGTTTTTTTTTCTCCTCAGGTAGCTGGGCACTGGAAAATCATAAAGAGCTTTATAATAGCTCATTTTAAAAGAAATTGCCGCATCTACTGCCTTATTTCATCAAAAATAAAATACATTTTAGAGAAGAATAAATTTTGTCAAAAAAATTGCATTTTTGATGTATTTTCATACTGCAGTCTTTTCAAAGATATTTGAATTTTGAAGCAATCAAACAGTTCACAGTAATGAACTCTATAGTAATAATAGCTACTTGTCTCAATAGTAACCGAAACTCCTGGAACCAAAATTTTCTTTTTTGGCTTAATCGCTAAAATTATTATTTAAACTGCAAAAATATTTGTGATGCCTAATCAGTAATAGTAATTTTTTAATTTTTACATAAAGGCTCGATCATCGAATATAAGCTGAAACTAAGTAAAGGACAATTATGCCTCCATATATTCACAGTGATGTATAAGATTTCCAATTACATCTGTAAACTGTTCCACAGTTGCCGGTCCATACCTTTGAAGCTTTTCATTAAACATACAACATTTCTTTTTGATATTACTATGAAGTTTTGCGAAAGCATCTCTAGCTGACTTTTCAACAAAATCTATTTTTTCAGAGTTACATTAAAAGACGATCACTGAAATAACAAACCATTCCATACATTGGACTTAGTTAGCTACTTGATTGTTTGAGTTTTATAATAAAGAACGACCTCTTGCCTATGCTAAACTTTATAGGCCACTTAACTATAGTATAGCTTAGTAAAGTTTAGACGAAAGACCGATATAGTTCATCATAAATGGCATTTGTCAGTAATTTCATATTAAAGATTGACCAATGACGTTATAATTGAGGTTTTAGCCAGGTCGTCCCTTACTATTCCAATTAAGAAAAAGCCATAGGCGTTGTCTTGTTTGTATTACATTACATTAAAAGACGATCATTGGAGTAATCCGGGTTGCAGCGGTAGCTAGCAACCTAGTAAGAGACGATCACGTGAAATGTTAAGAAATATAAAAACCCATAACTCCTAAAAATAAGACTCAGATCAAAACAAAAAGTAAACCATTAGAACCACATTTTCCGAAATCCCCTCTAAAGGAAACTTTCTGTCCCTTGGCTTGAACAGCAAGGGGAATATATTGGCTTGAAAATCAAGAAACGTGGCAGCTACTACAGCATTCCGCCTAAACGGCATATTTTTTTCTTCTTCTTTCTTTTCTACAGATAGCTTGGCACTAGAACATCGTAAAGAGCTGTTCAATGGCTCATTTTAAAGGAAATTAATTGGGTTAAAAACCTTTTGTAACTAAAACAAATTATTTTTAAAGCAGAATAATTTTTTCCATTAAAAACTGCATTTTTTAGGTCTTTTCATACTGCAGGCTTTTCGAAGATATTTGATTTTTGAAGCAATCAAACAGTTCGTGGTAAATTTATATTACTCCTAGTAAGAGACCATAGCTAAAGAACCTAGTAAGAGACGATCAATCTCGTCCAATGTTAAGAAATATAAAAACCCATAACTCCTAAAATTGTTGTATATAGCTGTATAATTTACATTAAAGAAAGAACTTTAGTCCATAGGTATATTAAAAGACGAGCATTGGAAGATCCTGGTTGCAGCGGTAGCTAGCAACCTAGTAAGAGACGATCAGGCCCCATAATAAAAACTAAAGTAACCCATAACTCCTAAAAAAAGATTCAGCTCAAAACGAGAAGTAAACAAGATGCAAAACAAGAACAGAACCGCCTTGTCCGAAACCTCTATATAGCAAAATGTTAAGAAATACAACAACCCCTAACTCCTAAAAATAGAATAAGATCAGAATAAAAAGTACACAATGAGAACCGCATTGTCTGAAACCCCTATATAGGAAACTTTCTGTCCCTTGGCTTGAACTGCAAGGGAAATGTATCGGCTTGAAAATCAAGAAAACTGGCTGCTTCATCTGCATTCTGCCTAAACGGCATCTTTTTTTTTCTTTTTTCTTCCACAGATAACTTGGCCGTGGAACATCGTAAAGAGTTTTTCACTGGCTCATTTTAAAGGAAATTAAAGGGTTAAAATATTTTGTAATTAAACATAATATTTTAATAGAATTATTTTTTCTAGGAAAAACTGCATATTTCATGTTCAAGATTAATTATTTAGAGGTCGTAACAGCTATGTCCAAGAAACAGCCTAGTGTATTAAGTTGAAATCTTCGGTGTGTTTTGAAGGGGATACTGAATCAACCAAATGACAGTATTTACACACTATATAGTATACACTCAGCTCTCTCATATGCTTGGGATTTTAGTGATAATTCTTCCATAATATTTCAAATATGTAAGCTTATCAACAAATTACTCTTTTCAAAATCCGGGTTGCAGCGGTAGCTAGCAACCTAGTAAGAGACGATCACCTCCAATGTTAAGAAATATAAAACCCCGATAACTCCTAAGAAAAGAGTCAGATCAAACAAAAAGTACACCATTAGAACCGCCTTGTCCGAATCCTCTATAAAGGAAACTTACCACCCTTTGGCTTGAATAACAAAGAAAATATATTGGCTTGAAAATCAAGAAAATAGACTTTTACCACGTTATTCTCCACAAACGGGATATTTTTTCTTTCCGCTTGATTTTTCTCCTCAGCTAGCTGGGCACTGGAAAATCATAGAGAGCTGTATAATAGCTCATTTTAAAGTAAATTGCAACATCTAGTCACTTTTGTATTTAAAAATAAAATACTTTTTAAAGTAGAATCAATTTTGTCAAAAATTATAATAAAGATCGAACTCTTCCCTAAACTAACTTGCATACGCAACTTCACTATAGTTAAGATTACAGTATTTATAATATATATCATTATAAATTAAAAAAGGTTCAAATGTTTGAAGATTATAGAGTTAAAAATTTTCCCACACCGGGAATTGAACCCGAGCCTGTTACGTGAAAGTTAACTATCCTAGCCACTAGACCATATAGAACCATAAAGAAGTATGATTTAAGAGCCATATGCATATTATTATTTTTCCATACCAATTATAATAAGGCCAAAACAAAATCGTCGACTTGCAACCTTACTTTTGACGCATTAGTTAAATCTTCATCAGGCTTAAAAAATGTTTTGCTAGTTTTACATGAAAGAACGAACCTTAGCCCATAGTAGCAGAAATAAGAATATCTAGGTTGCAGCGGTAGCTAGCAACCTATTACATAATCCGGGTTTAAGTGGTAGCTAGCAACCTAGTAAAAAACGCCAAATTAAAAGATGATCATTAGAAGAGCAAACAATTGCTTATATTGAACTTATTTAGCTGCCTGATTCTTTGAGGTTCGTCTCTTACTATTCCAAAGAAGAAAAAGCCGTAGGCTTTTTCCTGTTTGTAATAATACATTTAAAGATAACCATATGTGACGTAATAAGTGAATGCAATATTTATACACGTTCATCTTTCGACAAGTATTTATAATGCGGGTTGCAGCGGTAGCTAGCAACCAAGTAAGAGACGATCACGTCCAATTTTAAGAAATATAAAAACCCATAGTTCCTAACAAAGGAGTCAGATCAAAACAAAAAGTGCACCATTAGAACCGCCTTGTCCGAAACCCCTGTCTAGGAAACTTTCTGTCCCTTGGCTTGAACAGCCAGGGAAATATATTGGCTTGAAAATCAAGAAAATTGACTTTAACCACTCTATTCTCCACAAATGGGATATTTTTTTCTTTCCGCTTTTTCTTTCTCCTCAGCTAGCCTGGCACTGGAAAATCATAGAGATAATAAAGAACGAATATTTTACCGATTATCTACTAAAAATTGTGTACTAATAACCATATATGATTTAATGAGCGACGTGACGTAAAAATTGAAAAAATTAATTTTTATTTTATTTTCGTTTTTAGTTCAGAATCGCTAAAGTTATAAACTGCAAAAATATTTATGGTGTCTGAACAATAGTTTTAATCTTTTAATTTAGACTAGAAAAATACCTGAAAATTTAAAAATTAGTTTAATTTTTTGTTAGGTTCTTGATACTTGATACGTTACTTAAACATTAAACTAATGGTTAAATAATGGTTTCAATCAAGCAAGCTACACGAAAGTTAAAAAACAGTACTACCAAAAAAACAGAGATAGCATTTTGAAAAGAAAAAAGCAAAGGTATTCAACCGACCAGGCGTATCTAGAAGTAATAATTGATAGTGACAAACAGCGTTATTATAAGGATGTAGTTTATAGACATGCGAAAATTGAGACAGCCAAATGTATAATATTATAATCAGGATTCAATTGTAAGACTGATATTTTCCATATGTTCCGGTCTTTTAGGGTAGATATCAATAACCCAGTGGGCAATGTAAAAATCACTACTCTGTGGATCGTTCAAAAATCGATCGTTCAAGACATCAAAAATGCAGTTTTTGGTGGAAAAATTTATTCTCTTTTAGAAATAATTTATTTTAGTTAAAAAAGGTTTTTAACCCAATTAATTTCCTTTAAAATGAGCTATTGAACAACCCTCTACGATGGTCCAGTGCCAAGCTATCTGTGGAAAAGAAAAAAAAAATTACTCCATTAGAACCACCTTGTCCAAAACCCCTATTAAGGAAACTTATCACTCTTTGGATTGAATAACAAATAAAATATATTGGCTTGAAAATCAAGAAAATTGACTTTAACCACGTTATTCTCCACAAACGGGATATTTTTTTCTTTCCGCTTGATTTTTCTCCTCAACTAGCTGGGCACTGGAAAATCATAAAGAGCTGTATAATAGCTCATTTTAAAGGAAATTGCAACATCTAGTCACTTTTGTAATTAAAAATAAAATACTTTTTAAAGTAGAATCAATTTTGTCAAAAAAATTGCATCTTTGATGTATTTTCATACTGCAGTCTTTTCAAAGATATTTGAATTTTGAAGCAATCAAATCCGGGTTGCAGCGTTAGCTAGTAACCTAGTAAGAGACGATCACGTCCAATGTTAAGAAATATAATAACCCATAGTTCCTAAAAAAGGAGTCAGATCAAAACAAAAAGTACACCATTAGAACCGCCTTGTCCGAAACCCCTGTATAGGAAACTTTCTGTCCCTTGGCTTGAACAGTTATACAGTAAAGAACGATCTCTCTCCCATACTAACTGATATATGGTGGTTCCTCCGGGTTGCAGCGGTAGCTAGCAACCTAGTAAGAGACGATCCGGGTTGCAGCGGTAGCTAGCAACCTAGTAAGAGACGATCACGTCCAATGTTAAGAAATATAAAAACCCATAGTTCTTAAAAAAAGAGTCAGATCAAAACAAAAAGTACACCATTAGAACCGCCTTGTCCGAAACCCCTGCATAGTAAAATTTCTGTCCCTTGGCTTGAACAGCAAGGGAAATATATTGGCTTGAAAATCAAGAAAAGTGGCAGCTACTACAACATTCTGCCTAAACGGGATATTTTTTTCTTTTTTTTTCTTTTTTTTTCTTTTTTCTTTTCCACAGATAGCTTGGCACTGGAACATCGTAAAGGGTTGTTCAATAGCGCATTTTAAAGGAAATTAATTGGGTTAAAAATCTATAGTAACTAAAATAAATTATTTCTAAAAGAGAATAAATTTTTCCACCAAAAACTGCATTTTTGATGTCTTTTCACACTGCAGTCTTTCAAACATAATCGTATACCAGCGGTAAGAATTGAACCCACGCCTCTGAAGAGACTGGTGGCTAACACCAGTGCCTTGGACCACTCGGCCAGGCTGCCTCTCATAAATAAATATATATGTGAATTTGGGTTGCAGCAGTAGCTAGCAACCTAGTAATAGACGATCAGTACAATTATAATAAATATAAAAACCCAAAACTCCTAAAAATAGAGTCAGATCAAAACAAAACTACATCATTAGAAATACCTTGTCTGAAACCCTACTAGATAAATAATGAATGTCGTCATAGCTTTATATTAGAGCTATGACGTGAATAGCCGGGTTGCAGCGGTAGCTAGCAACCTAGTAAGAGACGATCACCTCCAATGTTAAGAAATATAAAACCCCCCAACTCCTAAAAAAGAGTCAGATCAAAACAAAAAGTACACCATTAGAACCGCCTTGTCCGAATCCTCTATAAAGGAAACTTACCGCCCTTTGGCTTGAATAACAAAGAAAATATATTGGCTTGAAAATCAAGAAAATTGACTTTTACCACGTTATTCTCCACAAACGGGATATTTTTTTCTTTCCGCTTTTTTTTTCTGCTCAGCTAGCTGGGCACTGGAAAATCATAGAGAGCTGTATAATAGCTCATTTTAAAGGAAATTGCAACATCTAGTCACTTTTGTATTTAAAAATAAAATACTTTTTAAAGTAGAATCAATTTTGTCAAAAAAATTGCATTTTTGATGTATTTTCATACTGCAGTCTTTTCAAAGATATTTGAATTTTGAAGCAATAAAACAGTCCATGTAATGAACTCTATAGTAATAATAGCTACTTGTCTCAATAGTAACCGAAACTCCTGGAACCAAAATTTTCTTTTTTGGCTTAATCGCTAAAATTATTATGTAAACTGCAAAAATATTTATGATACCTAATCAGTAATAGTAATTTTTTAATTTAAACAACAAAAATACATGAAAATTCTAAAATTAGTTTTGCTTTTTGTCTCCTGGAAGAAATTTTTTTTCATCTCAGTTCAAATTTATTATTGTATCCTGGAACCAAGCTTTTTTTGGTTTGTAACCCGTAAAGTACATATCTCCATATTATTGTCTCATAATTGCAATTATTTTAGTTTTCAGTCCAGAATCACTAAACTTATTATGTAAACTGCAAAAATATTTATGGTGTCTAACCAATAATACTAATTTTGTAATTCAAACAAGATAAATACCTGAAAATTTTAAAATTAGTTTTGTTTTATGCTAGGTTTTAGATACTCGACACGGGATTTTGTGTGCTTAATAATTTTAAACCTTGAAAAAATATGGTCTCACGCGAGTGGAAAAAAAGAAAGAATAACCAAAAACAATATCAAAATAGAACAATCCAAATTTCTACTAATAGAAAACTTTACTACACAAAAAATAAAGCTAACATCCTGAAATATCAGAAAAGTTTATTTAAAAGAGATAAAAATGCCACCAAACGCAATAAAGCTCGAGCACGCGTAAGGATTGCTACTAAGATGTCTTGTGATCCAGGATTTAAGAAAATGAAATATGACAGAGCAAAACAGAGGTATCTTACGGATCAGGGGTATCGAGAAGGGAAAATTGAGACAGCGAAACAAAAGAGCAAGGAAAGGTATGATAACGATATAGATTACCGAAACAAACATAAGAAAAAAGTTGCTACCAGAATAATGGGTAGATACTGGGGTGACAAAAGCTATAATGAAAAAATTAAATTCTCTGCGAGGTTGTACCGAAGAACGCATAAGGACAAAGGGAAAAATTACATTCAGAAATACAAGAAGATGGCAAAAATGCAGGCTGATCTTTGTAAATTGAGAAACATTTTACGCATGTTTTATCGGGATCACGAAAAGTATTCGAAATTACAGATTAAAATTCTCTTTGAAAGAGCGGATGCTGTTGAAAAGTCGGCTAGAAATGCTTTGGCAAAGCTTCATAGCAATATCCAAAAGAAATGTTGTCAGTTTAACGAAAAGCTTCCAAGGTATGGATTGGCAACTGCGGAACAGTTTATAGATGCAATGGAAAATGTTCGACAACACAGTGAATATACGGAGGCGTACTTCTTAGAAAATTCGTATATTAATTTTGGAAGGAGCAATTGCAGTTTATGTAGCAGCAATAAAAATATATATACAAGCATACCTATCAACAGCGAAGGAAAAGCAATGTTTTTCAATTATGGCGAAAACGAGCCTGTTAGGGTTATTAGTAAATGTGTTTGTAAGACTAATGATTTAGAACAAATTCCTGGAACACCGACTCAAGAAAAAAGCATTTCTAACTGTGTTTTAAACAGTTCGTTTAGTTCTACTGAATATTTGGCAAAAAATTCTCTGTGTAGTAGAACAAACTGTCCTGAAAAGTACGAGACAACTATTGAAAAATGCTCTAAAACTAGATCTGACAAGGAAATTATGATGGCTGAAGTCACCTATAACAATCTGAGTAAACATTCAAAACCAAAAATTGGGCAGCAGAATACTTGGCAATGTCACCCTGATATCCGCAAGCTCTATCCGACGGATATTGAATTATGTCAAATTCTTTTTGATATCCTTGAAAACAATATAGCATTAAAATTTTCAACTGACAAAGTGGTTAATTTCTACCTTGGCGGCTTGGATTATTGTGAAATCAATTACAGGGACACAAGAAAGCATGGGCATTCGTTATACTGTAGCCCAAATGAGGGATGTCAGAGCTATTTGCGTTCTCTAAGGGCACTAGCTCCACATTTTCCTGTCTTGAACTGTTTCATTAATAGCGTATATAAGGCAGTATCAAAATGTAAGATTATACAACATATTAATCTACTAAAAGTCGAGGGCTCGTACAAGGAACTAAGTCATTACATAGAAGAAGTGTCAAGTAGATTACAGTAAAGAACGATCTCTCTCCCATAGTAAATGATATCCGGGTTGCAGTGGTAGCTAGCAACCTAGTAAGAGACGATCACGTCCAATGTTAAGAAATATAAAAACCCCTAACTCCTGAGAAAAGAGTCAGATCAAAACGAAAATTACACCATTAGAACCACCTTGTCCAAAACCCCTATTAAAGAAACTTATCACTCTTTGGCTTGAATAATCCGGGTTGCAGCGGTAGCTAGCAACCTAGTAAGAGACGATCACGTCCAATGTTAAGAAATATAAAAACCCCTAACTCCTAAAAACAGAGTCAGATCAAAACAAAAAGTACACCATTAGAACCGCCTTGTCCGAAACCCCTATAAAGGAAACTTACCGCCCTGCGGCTTGAATAACAAAGAAAATATATTGGCTTGATAATCAAGAAAATTGACTTTAACCACGTTATTCTACACAAACGGGATATTTTTTTCTTTCTTTTCCACAGATAGCTTAGCACTGGAACATCGTAGAGAGTTGTTCAATGGCTCATTTTAAAGGAAATCTCTAGATCTAGCGCTATTTGTACTTAATTTTTTTTTTTAATTAATTTTTTTTACGAAAAACTTAATTTTTTATATCCGGGTTGCAGCGGTAGCTAGCAACCTAGTAAGAGACGATCACCTCCAATGTCAAGAAATATAAAACCCCCCAACTCCTAAAAAAAGAGTCAGATCAAAACAAAAAGTACACCATTAGAACCGCCTTGTCCGAATCCTCTATAAAGGAAACTTACCGCCCTTTGGCTTGAATAACAAAGAAAATATATTGGCTTGAAAATCAAGAAAATTGACTTTTACCACGTTATTCTCCACAAACGGGATATTTTTTTCTTTCCGCTTTTTCTTTCTGCTCAGCTAGCTGGGCACTGGAAAATCATAGAGAGCTGTATAATAGCTCATTTTAAAGGAAATTGCAACATCTAGTCACTTTTGTATTTAAAAATAAAATACTTTTTAAAGTAGAATCAATTTTGTCAAAAAAATTGCATTTTTGATGTATTTTCATACTGCAGTCTTTTCAAAGATATTTGAATTTTGAAGCAATAAAACAGTCCATGTAATGAACTCTATAGTAATAATAGCTACTTGTCTCAATAGTAACCGAAACTCCTGGAACCAAAATTTTCTTTTTTGGCTTAATCGCTAAAATTATTATGTAAACTGCAAAAATATTTATGATGCCTAATCAGTAATAGTAATTTTTTAATTTAAACAACAAAAATACATGAAAATTCTAAAATTAGTTTTGCTTTTTGTCTCCTGGAAGAAATTTTTTTTTCATCTCAGTTCAAATTTATTATTGTATCCTGGAGCCAAACTTTTTTTGGTTTGTAACTCGTAAAGTACATTCCATATTATTGTCTCATAATTGCAATTATTTTAGTTTTCAGTCCAGAATCACTAAACTTATTATGTAAACTGCAAAAATATTTATGGTGTCTAACCAATAATACTAATTTTGTAATTCAAACAAGATAAATACCTGAAAATTTTAAAATTAGTTTTGTTTTATGCTAGGTTTTAGATACTCGACACGGGATTTTGTGTGCTTAATAATTTTAAACCTTGAAAAAATATGGTCTCACGCGAGTGGAAAAAAAGAAAGAATAACCAAAAACAATATCAAAATAGAACAATCCAAATTTCTACTAATAGAAAACTTTACTACACAAAAAATAAAGCTAACATCCTGAAATATCAGAAAAGTTTATTTAAAAGAGATAAAAATGCCACCGAACGCAATAAAGCTCGAGCACGCGTAAGGATTGCTACTAAGATGTCTTGTGATCCAGGATTTAAGAAAATGATCCGGGTTGCAGCGGTATCCGGGTTGCAGCGGTAGCTAGCAACCTAGTAAGAGACGATCACCTCCAATGTTAAGAAATATAAAACCCCCCAACTCCTAAAAAAAGAGTCAGATCATAACAAAAAGTACACCATTAGAACCGCCTTGTCCGAATCCTCTATAAAGGAAACTTACCGCCCTTTGGCTTGAATAACAAAGAAAATATATTGGCTTGAAAATCAAGAAAATTGACTTTTACCACGTTATTCTCCACAAACGGGATATTTTTTTCTTTCCGCTTTTTCTTTCTGCTCAGCTAGCTGGGCACTGGAAAATCATAGAGAGCTGTATAATAGCTCATTTTAAAGGAAATTGCAACATCTAGTCACTTTTGTATTTAAAAATAAAATACTTTTTAAAGTAGAATCAATTTTGTCAAAAAAATTGCATTTTTGATGTATTTTCATACTGCAGTCTTTTCAAAGATATTTGAATTTTGAAGCAATAAAACAGTCCATGTAATGAACTCTATAGTAATAATAGCTACTTGTCTCAATAGTAACCGAAACTCCTGGAACCAAAATTTTCTTTTTTGGCTTAATCGCTAAAATTATTATGTAAACTGCAAAAATATTTATGATGCCTAATCAGTAATAGTAATTTTTTAATTTAAACAACAAAAATACATGAAAATTCTAAAATTAGTTTTGCTTTTTGTCTCCTGGAAGAAATTTTTTTTTAATATAAGTTAAAATTTATTATTGTATACTGGAACAAGTAAATTAAATATCTACATATTATTTTCTAAAAATTTATATTATTTTATTTTTAATTAAATAATAGATAAAATTATTATTTAAAATTAAAAAATATTTATTGTGTCTAAAAAATAATAATAATTTTTTAATTAAAAAAATATAAATACCTGAAAATTTTAAAATTAGTTTTGTTTTATGCTAGGTTTTAGATACTCGACACGGGATTTTGTGTGCTTAATAATTTTAAATCTTGAAAAAATATGGTCTCACGCGAGTGGAAAAAAAGAAAGAATAACCAAATTACAATAAAAGACGATCATTGGAATATCAAACAATTGCATACATTGGAATTAGCTAGTTACTTGATTGCTTGAGACTTGTCTCTTACTATTTCAAAGAAGAAAAAGCCGTAGGCTTTTTCCTGTGTGTAATCAGTTTATTATCAGAGACCGCGCGCTGGCACTGCCTGAGTAAAGAACGATGTGGGCACAATACGGATAGGATTGATCTTACTAATCGTGTAAGTGAAAGAGTGAAAATGAGCGCATCTTCGTTAGTAAGCGGTTATTATCCATATTCAAATAATTAACCACTAGGTCTGTTATCGTTACATATTAACTGGTTGAAAAATAGAAGTAAACTTGTGATATCGTGGCTCTGAATCGGTAATAAAATGAGTTCTCCTTACCCTGATTAGGACTATGACTAGCGGGGTTCGGAGTTAAAGATGCTTAGGCTGGAATTATAATAAAGAACGACCTCTTACCAATACTAAATTTTATACGCCACTTAATTATACTATAGGTTAGTAATTCAACAGATAGCATGGCTTTGAAAAATTGTAGAGAGTTGTTCAATGGCTCATTTTGAAGGAAATTTTTTAATAAAGATCGAACTCTTCCCTATACTAACTTGCATAGGCAACTTCACTATAGTTAAGATACATAAAGGATCGATCTGAAAATTAGTAAATAACACAAAACAGCATGTAATTGAATAGCTTAGTTGCCTGATTTTCTGTGGTTTTTTAATTTAAAACACGAGACAGAGTATAGTTGAAAACAAAGGTGGTAAAAAATTTCTTCGACCTGGATTTGAACCAGCGACATACGTCCATTTGCCGTCCTACGACTCTACCAACTGAGCTACCGAAGGCTTACACTATTATTTGACTAAACATTATATCATGTATACCTGGGTTGCAGCGGTAGCTAGCAACCTAGTAAGAGACGATCACGTCCAATGTTAAGATATATAAAAACCCATAACTCCTAAGAAAAAGGTTAGATCAAAACCAAAAGTACACCATTAGAACCGCCATGTCTGAAACCCCTGTATAGGAAACTTTCTCTCACAATTATCCTGGTTGCAGCGGTAGCTAGCAACCTAGTTAGAGACGATCACGTCCAATGTTACGAAATATAAAAATTCATAGTTCCTAAAAAAGGAGTCAGATCAAAACAAAAAGTACACCATTAAAACCGCCTTGCCCAAAACTCTTTTATAGTAAACTTTCAGTCCCTTGGCTTGAACAGCAAGTTACATTAAAAGACGATCACTGAAATAACAAACCATTCCATACATTGGACATAGTTAGCTACTTGATTGTTTGAGTTTCGTCTCTTACTATTTAAAAGAAGAAAAAGCCGTAGGCTTTTTCCTGTTTGTATATACAGTTAAATACGAACTCAAGCCCAAAGAAACTGAACTCTGTGGTTCACTCATATTATCTCCATTATTTTAGTTAGGATGTAAATAAATTACAATAAAGAACGACAGCTAGCCCAAGTTAACTGAAACATAAATATGGATTATGTAATTTCCATCAGTATCATGGCTGCAGAGGTGTCCGCAACCTAGTAAAGAACAAACCATTACAGTAAAAAACCCATAACTCCTAAAAAAGAAATCAGACCAAAACAAATAGTACACCATTAGAACTGTCTTGTCCGAATTACAGTAAAGAACGATCTCTCGCTCATAGTAACTGATATATGGTGGTTCCAGGAGTAGCTGCAAGCTATCCAGATTGCAGCGGTAACCGGGTTGCAGCGGCAGCTGTAACCCGGAGTTATATAAAGGCTCGTTCATCGAATTTAAGCTGAAACTAAGTAAAGGACAATTTTTCCCCCATATATTCACAGTGATGTATAAGATTTCCCATTACATCTGTAAAATGTTCCACAGTTGCCAGTCCATACCTTGGAAGCTTTTCACTAAACATGCAACATTTCTTTTGGATATTACTATGAAGTTTTGCGAAAGCATCTCTAGCTGACTTTTCAACAAAATCTATTCTTTCAGAGATAATTTTAATCTTTGATTTTTAATGTTTTCCGTAATCCCGGTAAAACATTCGTAAAATTTTTCTCAGTTTACAAAGATCAGCCTGTGCGTTCTTGGCAGCTTGTGTAAACTGTAAAAATATCCATGGTATCCGAGCAATAGTTTGAATATTTCAATACAAGCTGGAAAAAAAACCTTAAAATGTTATTTTACATGAAAGAACGAACCTTAGTTATATATTAAAGGACGATCATTAGAAAAACACACCATTGCATTTATTGGACTGAGTTAGCTGTGGAGTTTAAATTATTCATAGTACCAAGAGTCTGGCGGCTTCGCTTCTGGGCCCCAGCACTCGGCACGTGGCAGGATTCTATATATAGATTCTATATATATGGATTCTGATTGTCACTCGTTTTCTAACCGCAGACAATTCGTTGTCTTTTTATACTGCAGTATTTTCAAAGATACTTGATTATTAAAGCAAGTCCGATTTCTAACAACAATATCTACTATGCTTCAAACTTTGGTTTTATCTTGTTTATAGTAAAAGCAGCTACAAATTTTCGTTTTGTGGGCCTTCCTACAGACATTGTGTTGGACAAATAAGATAAATAACTGACTACATTTGGAATTTCTGCTTGACATATCAAGTCACCTAAAGCAAGAGTAAAACCAAGCTAATTTAAAAATCTTCAAGTATTTTCTGGTCTGAATTTAAAAACTAAAATTATTGCTCAGACACCATAAATATTTTTGCAGTTTTTATAATAAAGAACGACCTCTTGCCTATACTAAATTTTATACGCCACTTAATTATAGTGTAGGTTAGTAATTCCACAGATAGCTTGGCACTGGAACTTCGTAGAGAGTTGTTTAATGGCTCATTTTAAAGCAATTATAATAAAGATCGAACTCTTCCCTATACTAACTTGCATACGCAACTTCACTATAGTTAATATAGTTAAGATTACAGTATTTATATTATACATCATTATAAATTATAAAAGGTTCAAATATTCGAAGATTATAGAGTTAAAAATTTTCCCACTCTGGGAATCGAACCCGAGCCTGTTTTATAGTAAAGAACGAACTCTTGCCCTTAGTTACCTATGTCTTGTCAAATTAGCTAATTAATTTCACCTGATTTTGTTTTAAAAATAATTCCCACACCGGGATTCGAACCCAAGCCAATTGGTTGAAAGCCAACTATCCTAAACCACTAGACCATATGAGATATGTGTAAAAAGCTAATTAATTGTTTTATGATATCCGGGTTGCTGCGGTAGCTAGCAACCTAGTAAGAGACGATCACCTCCAATGTGAGGAAATATAAAACCCCCCAACTCCTAAAAAAAGAGTCAGATCAAAACAAAAAGTACACCATTAGAACCGCCTTGTCCGAATCCTCTATAAAGGAAACTTACCGCCCTTTGGCTTGAATAACAAAGAAAATATATTGGCTTGAAAATCAAGAAAATTGACTTTTACCACGTTATTTTCCACAAACGGGATATTTTTTTCTTTCTTTTCCACAGATAGCTTGGCACTGGAACATCGTAGAGAGTTGTTCAATGGCTCATTTTAAAGGAAATCTCTAGATCTAGCGCTATTTGTACTTAATTTTTTTTTAAATAATTTTTTTTACGAAAAACTTAATTTTTTATATACAATATTAAACAGTGACGTCATAGTCTTTGGATGTAGTTAGTACATAAAGTCTGGATCATCGAATTAAAGCTGAAACTAAGTAAAGAACAATTATGCCTCCATATATTCACAGTGATCTATAAAATTTCCCATTACATCTATAAACTGTTCCACAGTTGCCGGTTCATACCTTGGAAGCTTTTCACTAAACATGCAACATTTCTTTTGGATATTACTATGAAGTTTTGCGAAAGCATCTCTAGCTGACTTTTCAACAAAATCCATTCTTTCAGAGATAATTTTAATCTTTAATTTTGAATATTTTTCGTAATCCCGGTAAAAAATTCGTAAAATTTTTCTAAATTTACTAAGATCAGTCAGCATTGTTGCCATGTTTTTGGACTTCTGAATATAATTTTTAATTTTGCCCTTATGCGTTCTTTGCAGCTTGTGTAAACTGCAAAATATCCATGGTATCCGAGCAATAGTTTGAATATTTCAATTCAAGCTAGAAAAATACCTGAAAATATTAAAATTAGTTTTATTTTTAGTTAGGTTCTAACTACCCGATGTGGAATTTACTATGTATTTTCAGATCAAAAAATTCAATTTTTTAATATATTTCATTTTTCAGTTTAGAATCGCTAAAGTTATTATGTAAACTGCAAAAATATTTGTGATATATGAGCAATAATTTTAATCTTTTAATTCAAACTAACAAAATACCTGAAAATTTAAAAATTAGTTTAATTTTTTGTTAGATTATGGGTACATGATACGAGTCTTAAAAAGTTTCAATTAGATGAGCATATTATTTCTTGTTTTGTAATAAGATGCGTTCTAATAGAGTAATACGTAATTTAAAAAAACATTACTATACAAAAAACAGAGACAACATCTTGAAAAGAGAAAAGCAAAGGTATTCAACCGACAAGGCGTATCGAGATGCGAAAACTGAGAGAGCCAAACAAAAGAGTAAGGAACGGTATGATAACGATAAAGATTACCGAAACAAACATAAGAAAAAAGTTGCTACCAGAATAATGGGTAGATACTGGGGTGACAAAAGCTATAATGAAAAAATTAAATTCTCTGCGAGGTTGTACCGAAGAACGCATAAGGACAAAGGGAAAAATTACATTCAGAATTACATAAAGGACCGATATAACATATCATGAATGGTGTTTGTCAATTATTATTAGAGTAAAGAACATCCAGGGTGCAGCGGTAGCTAGTATTTCCGGGTTGCAGCGGTAGCTAGCAACCTAGTAAGAGACGATCACGTCCAATGTTAAGAAATGTAAAAACCCTTAGATGCTAAAAAAGGAGTCAGATCAAAACAAAAAGTACACCATTAGAACCGCCTTGTCCGAAACCCCTTGAAACAAAACTTACCACCCTTTGGCTTGAACAGCAAGGGAAATATATTGGCTTGAAAATCAAGAAAATTGACTGTAACCACGTTATTCTCCAGAAACGGGATATTTTTTTCTTTTTTCATTTTTTACAGAGATAGCTTTGCACTGGAACATCGTAGAGAGTTGTTCAATGGCTCATTTTAAAGAAAATTAATTGGCTTAAAAACCTTTTGTAACTAAAAAAAATTATTTTAAAACAGGATAAATTTTTATACTTTACAGTAAAGAACGATCTTTCTCCCATAGTAAGTGATATGTTACATTAAAAGACGATCATGGGAATAAAAAGTTATTGCATGCATTGGACTTGGTTAGCTACTTGATCGTTTTATCCGGGTTGCAGCGGTAGCTAGCAACCTAGTAAGAGACGATCACGTCCAATGTTAAGAATCCGGGTTGCAGCGGTAGCTAGCAACCTAGTAAGAGACGATCACGTCCAATGTTAAGAAATACAAAAACCCATAGTTCCTAACAAAGGAGTCAGATCAAAACAAACAGTACACCATGAGAACCGCCTTGTCCGAAACCCCTGTATTACATTAAAAGACGATCATTGGAATAACATACCACTGCATAAATTGGACTTAGTTAGCTGCTTGATTGCTTGAGGTTCGTCTCTTACTATTTCAAAGAAGAAAAAGCCGTAGGCTTTTTCCTGTTTGTAATCATAGGCAGCGCGCGAGCGCTTGGCTTGAACAGCAAGAGAAATGTATTGGCTTGATCCGGGTTGCTGCGGTAGCTAGCAATCTAGTAAGAGACGATCACCTCCAATGTCAAGAAATATAAAACCCCCCAACTCCTAAAAAAAGAGTCACATCAAAACAAAAAGTACACCATTAGAACCGCCTTGTCCGAATCCTCTATAAAGGAAACTTACCGCCCTTTGGCTTGAATAACAAAGAAAATATATTGGCTTGAAAATCAAGAAAATTGACTTTTACCACGTTATTCTCCACAAACGGGATATTTTTTTCTTTCTTTTCCACAGATAGCTTGGCACTGGAACATCGTAGAGAGTTGTTCAATGGCTTATTTTAAAGGAAATCTCTAGATCTAGCGCTATTTGTACTTAATTTTTTTTTTTTAATTAATTTTTTTTACGAAAAACTTAATTTTTTATATACAATATTAAACAATGACGTCATAGTCTTTGGATGTAGTGAGTACATAAAGTCTGGATCATCGAATTAAAGCTGAAACTAAGTAAAGAACAATTATGCCTCCATATATTCACAGTGATCTATAAAATTTCCCATTACATCTATAAACTGTTCCACAGTTGCCGGTTCATACCTTGGAAGCTTTTCACTAAACATGCAACATTTCTTTTGGATATTACTATGAAGTTTTGCGAAAGCATCTCTAGCTGACTTTTCAACAAAATCCATTCTTTCAGAGATAATTTTAATCTTTAATTTTGAATATTTTTCGTAATCCCGGTAAAAAATTCGTAAAAGTTTTCTAAATTTACTAAGATCAGTCAGCATTGTTGCCATGTTTTTGGACTTCTGAATGTAATTTTTAATTTTGCCTTTATGTGTTCTTTGCAGCTTGTGTAAACTGCAAAATATCCATGGTATCCGAGCAATAGTTTGAATATTTCAATTCAAGCTAGAAAAATACCTGAAAATGTTAAAATTAGTTTTATTTTTAGTTAGGTTCTAACTACCCGATGTGGAATTTACTATGTATTTTCAGACCAAAAAAATTCAATTTTTTAATATATTTCATTTTTCAGTTTAGAATCGCTAAAGTTATTATGTAAACTTCAAAAATATTTATGATATATGAGCAATAATTTTAATCTTTTAATTCAAACTAACAAAATACCTGAAAATTTAAAAATTAGTTTAATTTTTTGTTAGATTATGGGTACATGATACGAGTCTTAAAAAGTTTCAATTAGATGAGAATATTATTTCTTGTTTTGTAATAAGATGCGTTTTAATAGAGTTATACGTAATTTAAAAAAACATTACTATACAAAAAACAGAGACAACATCTTGAAAAGAGAAAAGCAAAGGTATTCAACCAACAAGGCGTATCGAGATGCGAAAATTGAGAGAGCCAAACAAAAGAGTAAGGAACGGTATGATAACGATAAAGATTACCGAAACAAACATAAGAAAAAAGTTGCTACCAGAATAATGGGTAGATACTGGGTTACAATAAAGAACGAACTCTTGCCTATACAAACTTGTATAGTGGGACATAAGGATCGATCATAAATGGTGTTAGTCAAGAGGATCTCACGTAGTTATAATAAAGAACGACCTCTTGCCTATACTAAATTTTATAGGCCACTTAACTATAGTATAGGCTAGTGCAGTTATATTTAAGGTCAATATATTAAAATTTTCCACTTAAAGACGGTCATTGGAATAAAAACCCAATACATACATTTGATTTAGTTAGCTACTTGATTGTTTGAGACTAGTCTCTTACTATTTCAAAGAAGAAAAAGACGTAGGCTTTTTCCTGTTTGTAATCAATTAGAAATCCGGGTTGCAGCGGTAGCTAGCAACCTAGTAAGAGACGATCACCTCCAATGTTAAGAAATATAAAACCCCCCAACTCCTAAAAAAAGAGTCAGATCAAAACGAAAAGTACACCATTAGAACCGCCTTGTCCGAATCCTCTATAAAAGAAACTTACCGCCCTTTGGCTTGAATAACAAAGAAAATATATTGGATTGAAAATCAAGAAAATAGACTTTTACCACGTTATTCTCCGCAAACGGGATATTTTTTTCTTTCCGCTTTTTTTTCCTGCTCAGCTAGCTGGGCACTGGAAAATCATAGAGAGTTGTATAATAGCTCATTTTAAAGGCAATTGCAACATCTAGTCACTTTTGTAATTAAAAATAAAATACTTTTTAAAGTAGAATCAATTTTGTCAAAAAAATTGCATTTTTGATGTGTTTTCATACTGCAGTCTTTTCAAAGATATTTGAATTTTGAAGCAATAAAACAGTTCATGGTAATGAACTCTATAGTAATAATAGCTACTTGTCTCAATAGTAACCGAAACTCCTGGAACCAAAATTTTCATTTTTGGCTTAATCGCTAAAATTATTATGTAAACTGCAAAAATATTTATGATGCCTAATCAGTAATAGTAATTTTTTAATTTAAACAACAAAAATACATGAAAATTCAAAAATTAGTTTTGCTTTTTGTCTCCTGGAAGAAAAATTTTTACAGTAAAGAACGACACCTAGCCCATGTTAACTGAAACATAAATAGGGATTATGTAATTCTCATCAGTATCATGGCTGTTTACATTAAAAGACAATCATTGGAATAACATACCACTGCATACATTGGACTTAGTTAGCTACTTGATTGCTTGAGGCTCGTCTCTTACTATTTCAAAGAAGAAAAAGCCGTAGGTTTTTTCCTGTTTGTAATAATATAGCATGAAATTACATTAAAGGACGATCATTTGAATATTATAATAAAGAACGACCTCTTGCCTATACTAAATTTTATACGCCACTTAATTATAGTATAGGTTAGTATTTCCAAAAATAGCTTGGCACTGGGATATCGTAGAGACTTGTTCAATGGCTCATTTTAAAGAAAATTAATGGGGTTAATAACCTTTTGTAATTAAAACAAATTATTTTTAAAATAGAATCAGTTTTTTTACGTATAATAAAGATCAAACTCTTCCCTATACTAACTTGCACACGCAACTTCACTATAGTTAAGATTACAGTATTTATATTTTTACATTAAAAGACGATCACTGAAATAACAAACCATTCCATACATTGGACTTAGTTAGCTACTTGATTGTTTGAGTTTCGTCTCTTACTATTTAAAAGAGGAAAAAGCCGTAGGCTTTTTCCTGTTTGTATTTATAGTTAAAAAACGAACTCAAGTCCAAAGAAACTGAACACTCTGGTTCATTCATATTATCTTCATTATTTTAGCTAGAATGTAAATAAACAATTACATTAAAAGTTATAATAAAGAACGACCTTTTGCCTATACTAAATTTTATGCGCTACTTAATTATAGTATAGGTTAGTAATTCAACAGATAGCTTGGCACTGGAACATCGTAGAGTTCAATGGCTCATTTTAAAGGAATTAATGGGGTTAAAAACCTCTTGTAATTAAAACAAATTATTTTTATTACATTAAGAAATTTTAATTATGTTCCTTAAGAAATCATCATAAGTACAGTAAGGTGCAATAATTATAATAAAGAACGACCTCTTGCCTATACTAAATTATATAGGCAACTTAACTATAGTATAGTTTAGTAAATCACTGAAATAACAAACCATTCCATACATTGGACTTAGTTAGCTACTTGATTATTTGAGTTTCGTCTCTTACTGTTTAAAAGAAGAAAAAGCCGTAGCCTTTTTCCTGTTTGTATTTATACTTAAAAAACGAACTCAAGTCCAAAGAAACTGAACACTGTGGTTCATTCATATTATCTTCATTATTTTAGCTAGAATGTAAATAAACAAGTTTCTTTTTTAAATTTTAAATTGATTACAATAAAGAACAACACCTAGCCCATGTTAACTGAAACATAAATAGGGATTATGTAATTTCAATCAGTATCATGGCTGTAGAGATGGCTGAAACCTAGAAAAGAGCAAACCATTACAGTAAAGAACATTTAATGTTAAAGATTGATCAATGATATCACAATCATAGTTTGTAGCCAGGTTACATTAAAAGACGATCCTTGGAATAATAAGCAATTGCATACGTTGGAATTAGTTAGCTACTTCATTGTTTGAGGTTTGTCTCTTAGTATTTCAAAGAATAAAAAGCCGTAGGCTTTTTCCTGTTTGTATTTTACATTAAAGGATGAGCTATAGCACATAGTAACTGGAATCCGGGTTGCAGCGGTAGCTATCAACCTAGTTACAGTAAAGAACGATCTCTCTCCCATACTAACTGATATATGGTGGTTCCAGGTGTATTTACTTAAAGGACGAATATAGCTCATCATAAATGGTGTTTGTCAATTATCCGGGTTGCAGCGGTAGCTAGCAACCTAGTCTGGGGTGCAGCGGTAGCTAGCAACCTATCAGGGTTGCAGCGGTAGCTAGCAACCTAGTAAGAGACGATCAACTCCAATGATAAGAAATATAAAACCCCCCAACTCCTAAAAAAAGAGTCAGATCAAAACAAAAAGTACACCATTAGAACCGCCTTATCCGAATCCTCTATAAAAGAAACTTACCGCCCTTTGGCTTGAATAACAAAGAAAATATATTGGCTTGAAAATCAAGAAAATAGACTTTTACCACGTTATTCTCCACAAACGGGATATTTTTTTCTTTCCGCTTTTTTTTCCTGCTCAGCTAGCTGGGCACTGGAAAATCATAGAGAGTTGTATAATAGCTCATTTTAAAGGCAATTGCAACATCTAGTCACTTTTGTAATTAAAAATAAAATACTTTTTAAAGTAGAATCAATTTTGTCAAAAAAATTGCATTTTTGATGTGTTTTCATACTGCAGTCTTTTCAAAGATATTTGAATTTTGAAGCAATAAAACAGTTCATGGTAATGAACTCTATAGTAATAATAGCTACTTGTCTCAATAGTAACCGAAGCTCCTGGAACCAAAATTTTCTTTTTTGGCTTAATTGCTAAAATTATTATGTAAACTGCAAAAATATTTATGATGCCTAATCAGTAATAGTAATTTTTTAATTTAAACAACAAAAATACATGAAAATTCAAAAATTAGTTTTGCTTTTTGTCTCCAGGAATAAAAATTTTTACAGTAAAGAACGACACCTAGTCCAGGTTAACTGAAACATAAATAGGGATTATGTAATTCTCATCAGTATCATGGCTGTTTACATTAAAAGACGATCATTGGAATAACATACCACTGCATACATTGGACTTAGTTAGCTACTTGATTGCTTGAGGCTAGTCTCTTACTATTTCAAAGAAGAAAAAGCCGTAGGTTTTTTCCTCTTTGTAATAATATAGCATGAAATTACATTAAAGGACGATCATTTGAATATTATTATTATAAAGAACGACCTCTTGCCTATACTAAATTTTATACGCCACTTAATTATAGTATAGGTTAGTATTTCCAAAAATAGCTTGGCACTGGGATATCGTAGAGACTTGTTCAATGGCTCATTTTAAAGAAAATTAATGGGGTTAATAACCTTTTGTAATTAAAACAAATTATTTTTAAAATAGAATCAGTTTTTTTACGTATAATAAAGATCAAACTCTTCCCTATACTAACTTGCACACGCAACTTCACTATAGTTAAGATTACAGTATTTATATTTTTACATTAAAAGACGATCACTGAAATAACAAACCATTCCATACATTGGACTTAGTTAGCTACTTGATTGTTTGAGTTTCGTCTCTTACTATTTAAAAGAAAAAAAGCCGTAGGCTTTTTCCTGTTTGTATTTATAGTTAAAAAACGAACTCAAGTCCAAAGAAACTGAACACTGTGGTTCATTCATATTATCTTAATTATTTTAGCTAGAATGTAAATAAACAATTACATTAAAAGTTATAATAAAGAACGACCTTTTGCCTATACTAAATTTTATGCGCTACTTAATTATAGTATAGGTTAGTAATTCAACAGATAGCTTGGCACTGGAACATCGTAGAGTTCAATGGCTCATTTTAAAGGAATTAATGGGGTTAAAAACCTCTTGTAATTAAAACAAATTATTTTTATTACATTAAGAAATTTTAATTATGTTCCTTAAGAAATCATCATAAGTACAGTAAGGTGCAATAATTATAATAAAGAACGACCTCTTGCCTATACTAAATTATATAGGCAACTTAACTATAGTATAGTTTAGTAAATCACTGAAATAACAAACCATTCCATACATTGGACTTAGTTAGCTACTTGATTATTTGAGTTTCGTCTCTTACTGTTTAAAAGAAGAAAAAGCCGTAGCCTTTTTCCTGTTTGTATTTATACTTAAAAAACGAACTCAAGTCCAAAGAAACTGAACACTGTGGTTCATTCATATTATCTTCATTATTTTAGCTAGAATGTAAATAAACAAGTTTCTTTTTTAAATTTTAAATTGATTACAATAAAGAACAACACCTAGCCCATGTTAACTGAAACATAAATAGGGATTATGTAATTTCAATCAGTATCATGGCTGTAGAGATGGCTGAAACCTAGAAAAGAGCAAACCATTACAGTAAAGAACATTTAATGTTAAAGATTGATCAATGATATCACAATCATAGTTTGTAGCCAGGTTACATTAAAAGACGATCCTTGGAATAATAAGCAATTGCATACGTTGGAATTAGTTAGCTACTTCATTGTTTGAGGTTTGTCTCTTAGTATTTCAAAGAATAAAAAGCCGTAGGCTTTTTCCTGTTTGTATTTTACATTAAAGGATGAGCTATAGCACATAGTAACTGGAATCCGGGTTGCAGCGGTAGCTATCAACCTAGTTACAGTAAAGAACGATCTCTCTCCCATACTAACTGATATATGGTGGTTCCAGGTGTATTTACTTAAAGGACGAATATAGCTCATCATAAATGGTGTTTGTCAATTATCCGGGTTGCAGCGGTAGCTAGCAACCTAGTCTGGGGTGCAGCGGTAGCTAGCAACCTATCAGGGTTGCAGCGGTAGCTAGCAACCTAGTAAGAGACGATCAACTCCAATGATAAGAAATATAAAACCCCCTAACTCCTAACAACAGAGTCAGATCAAAACAAAAAGTACACTATTAGAACCGCCTTGTCCGAAACCCCTATAAAGAAAACTTACCGCCCTTTGGATTGAATAACAAAGAAAATATCTTGGCTTGAAAATCAAGAAAATTGACCTTAACCACGCTATTCTCCTCAAACGGGATATTTTTCCGGGTTGCAGCGGTAGCTAGCAACCTAGTAAGAGACGATCACGTCCAATGTTAAGAAATATAAAAACCCATAGTTCCTAAAAAAGGAGTCAGATCAAAACAAAAAGTACACTATTAGAACCGCCTTCTCCGAAACCCCTGTATAGGAAACTTTCTGTCACTTGGCTTGAACAGAAAAAGAAATATATTGGCTTGAAAATCAAGAAAAGTGGCTGCTACTTCAACATTCTTCCTAAACGGGATATTTTTTTCTTTTTTTCTTTTTTTCTTTGTTTCCAGAGATAGATTGGCACTGGAACATCGTAGAGGGTTGTTCAATAGCTCATTTTAAAGGAAATTAATTGGGTTAAAAACCTTTTGTAACTAAAATAAATTATTTCTAAAAGAGAATAAATTTTTCCACCAAAAACTGCATTTTCGATGTCTTTTCACACTGCAGTCTTTCAAACATAATCGTATACCAGCGGTAAGATATGAACCCACGCCTCCGAAGAGACTGGTAATTACCTTGTCTGAAACCCTACTAGATAAATAATGAATGTCATCATAGTTTTATATTAGAGCTATGACGTGAATAGAATTATAATAAGGAATGAACTGTAACCCATATTAATTGAATTATTAAATCAGACAGTTCTTGGTCATAATAAAGAGCTGTTTAATGGCTAATTTTAATGGAATCCCGGTTGCAGTGGTAGCTAGTAACCTAGTAAGAGACGATCACGTCCAATGTTAAGAAATATAAAAACCCATAGTTCCTAAAAAAGGAGTCAGATCAAAACAAAAAGTACACCATTAGAACCGCCTTGTCCGAAACCCCTGTATAGGAAAATTTCTGTCCCTTGGCTTGAACGGAAAGGGAAATATATTGGCTTGAAAATCAAGAAAAGTGGCAGCTACTACAACATTCTTCCTAAACGGGATATTTTTTTCTTTTTTTCTTTTTTTCTTTGTTTCCAGAGATAGCTTGGCACTGGAAAATCGTAGAGGGTTGTTCAATAGCTCATTTTAAGGGAAATTAATTGGGTTAAAAACCATTTGTAACTAAAATAAATTATCTCTAAAAGAGAATAAATTTTTCCACCAAAAACTGCATTTTCGATGTCTTTTCACACTGCAGTCTTTCAAACATAATCGTATACCAGCGGTAAGATATGAACCCACGCCTCCGAAGAGACTGGTAATTACCTTGTCTGAAACCCTACTAGATAAATAATGAATGTCATCATAGTTTTATATTAGAGCTATGACGTGAATAGAATTACAATAAGGAATGAATTGTAACCCATATTAATTGAATTATTAAATCAAACAGTTCTTGGTCATAATAAAGAGCTGTCTAATGGCTAATTTTAATGGAAATTGTTGTATATAGAAACCTTTTGTAATTAACAAAACTAATTATTATCATAAAATAAATTGTTACGATATTGTAAACAACTAACTCTAGGCAATAGTAAGCAATTTAATTTTATAATAAAGAACGACCTCTTGCCTATAATAAATTTTATAGGCCACTTAACTATAGTATAGGCTAGTACAGTAATTATATTTAAGCTCAATATATTAAAATTTTCCACTAAAAGATATATAATAAAGAACGACCTCTTGCCTATACTAAATTTTATACGCCACTTAATTTTAGCATAGGTTAGTAAATCGACAGATAGCTTGGCACTGGGACATCGTAGAGAGTTGTTCAATGGTTACATTAAAAGTTATAATAAAGAACGACCTCTTGCCTACACTAAATTTTATACACCACTTAATTAAGGTATAGATTAGTAATTCCACAGATAGCTTGGCACTGGAACATCGTAGAGTTGTTCAATGGTTACATTAAAAGACGATCATTGGAATAACATACCACTGAATACATTGGACTTAGTTAGCTACTTGTTTGCTTGTGGTTCGTCTCTTACTATTTCAAAGAAGAAAAAGCCGTAGGCTTTTTCCTGTTTGTAATAATATAGCATAGAATTACAGTAAAGAACGATATCTTATCCATAGTAACGGATATATGGTGGTTCCAGGGGTAGTTACTTGATGTTCGTCTCTTACTATTTCAAAGAAGAAAAAGCCGTAAGATTTTTCCGGTTTGTAATGATATAGCATAAATCCGGGTTGCAGCGGTAGCTAGCAACCTAGTAAGATCCGGGTTGCAGCGGTAGCTAGCAACCTAGTAAGAGACAATCACGTCCAATGTTAAGAAATACAAAAACCCATAGCTCCTAAATTACAATAACTGACAATTAAAAACAGCTGAAACACAAGGGTCATATATTAGAACAATAGGTAGCTTTTTTTAAAGGGCCGAAAAACTGTAGCGTGAAGAGTGAGGTGCTCAGGAGGGGGCAACCCCCCTAATATACGTAATAATTTCTGTTTGTTTTAAGTTTCAATGTTGCTCCTTACTTTCAGTTGAAAAAACTTTGTTTCTTTTTTAATGAAGCTTAGAGACAAACATTTTTCTAAAGGCAATGGAAAAAATTTGTCAATTAAAGTAAAAGTATATAAAAATGAAAAAAAGTAATTAATTGATTATAGTAAAGAACGAACTATAGCCTATGGTAATTGAACTGCAATTACATTAAAAGACGATCATTGGAATAACATACCACTGTATACATTGGACTTAGTTAGCTATTTGATTGCTTGAGGTTCATCTCTTACTATATCAAAGATGAAAAAGTCAAGGCTTTTTTCTGTTTGTAATGATATAGCATAAAACGAAACCCAAGTTTTGCTGAGGAGTTTATAATAAAGAACGAACTCTTGCCTATAATAGATCAGATTCTCAACTTAATTATAGTTAATGATATGGTTTTATTGGTAGCTGAATTACAAATTATAAGAAAACGACCCCGGCTGGATTTGAACTACCAGCCTCTCGGTTAACGGCCGATTGCGCTAGCTACTTGGACTATGACGTCATTAATAAAAAATGTAAAATTAACAATATGATACATAACTGATATGATACATAATGATACGAATCCGGGTGCCAGCGGTAGCTAGCAACCTAGTAAGAGACGATCACGTCCAATGTTAAGAAATATAAAAACCCATAGTTCTTAAAAAAAGAGTCAGATCAAAACAAAAAGTACACCATTAGAACCGCCTTGTCCGAAACCCCTGCATAGTAAAATTTCTGTCCCTTGGCTTGAACAGCAAGGGAAATATATTGGCTTGAAAATCAAGAAAAGTGGCAGCTACTACAACATTCTGCCTAAACGGGATATTTTTTTCTTTCTTTTTTCTTTTTTTTCTCTTTTTCTTTTCCACAGATAGCTTGGCACTGGAACATCGTAAAGGGTTGTTCAATAGCGCATTTTAAAGGAAATTAATTGGGTTAAAAATCTATAGTAACTAAAATAAATTATTTCTAAAAGAGAATAAATTTTTCCACCAAAAACTGCATTTTTGATGTCTTTTCACACTGCAGTCTTTCAAACATAATCGTATACCAGCGGTAAGAATTGAACCCACGCCTCTGAAGAGACTGGTGGCTAACACCAGTGCCTTGGACCACTCGGCCAGGCTGCCTCTCATAAATAAATATATATGTGAATTTGGGTTGCAGCAGTAGCTAGCAACCTAGTAATAGACGATCAGTCCAATGCTAAGAAATATAAAAACCCAAAACTCCTAAAAATAGAGTCAGATCAAAACAAAAGTACATCATTAGAAATACCTTGTCTGAAACCCTACTAGATAAATAATGAACGTCATCATAGTTTTATATTAGAGCTATGACGTGAATATATTATAATAAAGAACGACCTCTTGCCTATACTAAATTTTATAGGCCACTTAACTATAGTATAGGCTAGTGCAGTTATATTTAAGGTCAATATATTAAAATTTTCCACTTAAAGACGGTCATTGGAATAAAAACCCAATACATATATTTGATTTAGTTAGCTACTTGATTGTTTGAGACTAGTCTCTTACTATTTCAAAGAAGAAAAAGCCGTAGGCTTTTTCCTGTTTGTAATCAATTAGAAAGAGTTCTACCTTTAAAATGAGTTAAGTAGTGCTTTGAGTCGCTTGAAAAATTTTAATTGAGAAATCCGGGTTGCAGCGGTAGCTAGCAACCTAGTAAGAGACGATTTCAGTAAAGAACGATTATCATAAATGGTGTCACTCAAGAAGATCTCGTGTAGTAGTCATTAATGAAAGTTTTGTTTAGACTGAATAGTACATAAAGCCTCAATCATCGGATAAAGCTGAAACCTACTAAAGGACAATCCATGCCACATAGTAATAAAAAGTGAAGATAATACAAGCATCTTGTATCTGGAATAGAAAACCATTTCATACATTCGACTTAGTTGGCTACTTTATTGTTTGAGGTTCGTCTCTTACTACTTAAAAGAAGCAAAAGCCGTAGGCTTTTTCCTGTTTATAATCATATGGCATAAAACCAACCCCAGCTGCTAGTCATATGGCAAAGACCAAGTTTTACTATATTTACAATAAAGAACGACACCTAGCCCATGTTAGCTGTAACATAAATAGGGGTTGTGTAATTTATAATAAAGAACGACCTTTTGCCTATACTAAATTTTATGCGCTACTTAATTATAGTATAAGTTAGTAATTCAACAGATAGCTTGGCACTGGAACATCGTAGAGTTCAATGGCTTATTTTAAAAGAATTAATGGGGTTAAAAACCTCTTGTAATTAAAACAAATTATTTTTATTACATTAAGAAATTTTAATTATGTTCCTTAAGAAATCATCCTAAGTACAGTAAGGTGCAATAAAGAACAAAGTCTAACCTATAGTAACGTAAAGGTATGTATGGGAGTTACAGTAAATCCGGGTTGCAGCGGTAGATAGCAACTTAGTAAGAGATGATCACATCCAATGTTAAGAAATATAAAAACCCATAACTCCTGAAAAAAGTCAGATCAAAACAGAAAGTACACCATTAGAATTCTGCCTAAACGGCATCTTTTTTCTTTCTTCTTTCTTTTCCACAGATAGCTTGGCACTGGAACATCGTAGAGAGTTGTTCAGAGGCTCATTTTAAAGGAAATCTCCAGATCTAGTGTCATTTGTAATTAATTTTTCTTATAGAATCAATTTTTTACGAAATACTTCATTTTTTATGTACAATATTGATCAATGACGTCATACTCGTTGGATGTAGTTAGTTTATAAATTACATTAAAAGACGATCACTGAAATAACAAACCATTCCATATATTGGACTTGTTGTTTGAGTTTCGTCTCCTACTATTTAAACAAAGAAAAAGCCGTAGGCTTTTTCCTGTTTGTATTTCCGGGTTGCAGCGGTAGCTAGCAACCTAGTAAGAGACGATCACGTCCAATGTTAAGAAATATAAAAACCCATAACTCCTAAAAGAGGAGTTACATAAAGTTATAATAAAGATCGAACTCTTCCCTATACTAACTGGCATAGGCAACTTCACTATAGTTAAGATTACAGTATTTATATTATACATCATTATAAATTATAAAAGGTTCAAATGTTCGAAGATTATAGAGTTAAAAATTTTTCCACACCGGGAATCGAACCGGGGCCTGTTAAGTGAAAGTTAACTATCTTAGCCACTAGACCATATGGGACCAGAAAGTAGTATGATTTAAGAGCCATATGCATATTATTATTTCACCATACCAATTATAATAAGGCCAAAACAAAATCGCCGACTTGCAACCTTACTTTTGACACATTAGTTAAATCTTCATCAGACTTAAAAAATGTTTTGCTAGTTTTACATGTAAGAACGAACCTTGGCCCATAATAGCAGAAATCCGGGTTGCAGCGGTAGCTAGCAACCTAGTAAGAGACGATCACGTCCAATGTTAAGAAATATAAAAACCCTTAACTCCTAAAAAAAGAGTCAGATCAAAACAGAAAGTACAAAATTAAAACCGCCTTGTCCGAAACCCCTATAATGGAAACTTACCGCCCTTTGGCTTGAATAACAAAGAAAATATATTGGCTTGAAAATCAAGAAAATTGACGTTAACCACGTTATTCTCCACAAACGGGATATTTTTTTCTTTCTTTTTTTTCCACAGATAGCTTGGCACTGGAACATCGTAGAGAGTTGTTCAATGGCTCATTTTAAATGAAATCTCTAGATCTCGCGCTATTTGTACTTATTTTTTTAATTAATTATTTTTTAAAGAAAAACTGAATTTTCTATTTACAATATTGATCAATGACGTCATAGTCTTTGGATGTAAGTTAGTGCATAAAGTCTCGATCATCGAATTTAAGCTGAAACTAAGTAAAGGACAATTATGCCTACATATATTCACAGTGATGTATAAGATTCCCCATTACATCTGTAAACTGTTCCACAGTTGCCGGTTCATACCTTGGAAGCTTTTTATTACATCAAAAGACGATCATTGGAATAACAAACAATTGCATACATTGGAATTAGCTAGCTACCTGATTGTTTGAGATCCGGGTTGCATATAATAAAGGACGACATCTAGCCAATGTTAACTTGAAAATAAATGGGGATTACAAACCATGAGACATATTAGACTTAGTTTTTCCGGGTTGCAGTGGTATTTTATAATAAAGAACGACCTCTTGCCTACACTAAATTTTATACGCCTCTTAATTATAGTAGTGGTTAGTAATTCCACAGATAGCTTGGCACCGAACATCGTAGTGAGTTGTTCAATGTCTCATTTTAAAGGAAATTAATGGGGTTAACAATATTATATTAAAAGACGATCATTACAAGAACAAACCATTGCATACATTGGACTTAGTTAGCTCCCTTATTCTTTGAGAGTCGTCTTTTACTACTCCAAAGAAGAAAAAGCCGTAGGCTTTTTCCTGTTTGTAATCAGGGTTTACATAATCTGGGTTGTCAATCCGGGTTGCATTACTTACATTAAAGAACGAATTACATTAAATCCGAGTTGCAGCGGTAGCTAGAAACATAGTAAGAGACGATCACGCCCCATAGTTAAAACTAAAGTAACCTATAACTCCTGCAAGAAGATTCAGATCAAAACAAGAAGTACACTATTAGAACCGACTTGTCCAAAACTTCTATATAGCAAACTTACCGTCCTTTGGCTTGAATAGTCCGGGTTGCAGCGGTAGCTAGCAACCTTGTAAGAGACGATCACGTCCAATGTTAAGAAATATAAAAACCCATAGCTCCTAAAAAAGGAGTCAGTTCAAAACAAAAAGTACACCATTAGAGCCGCCTTGTTCGAAACCCCTGTAAAGTAAACTTTCTGTTCCTTGGCTTGAACAGCAAGGGAAATATATTGGCTTGAAAATAAAGAAAAGTGGCAGCTACTACAACATTCTGCCTAAACGGGATATTTTTCTTTTTTTTTCATTTCCACAGATACTTGGCACTGGAGCATCTTAGAGATTGTTCAATGGCTCAATTAAAGAAATTTATTGGGTTAAAATCTCTGTTATAATAAAGAACGACCTCTTGCCTATAATAAATTTTATACGCCACTTAATTATAGTATAGGTTAGTAATTCCCAAATAGCTTGGCACTGGAACATCGTAGAGAGTTGTTCAATGGTTCATTTTATCCGGATTGCAGCGGTAGCTATCAACCTAGTAATCCGGGTTGCAGCGGTAGCTAGCAACCTAGTAAGAGACGATCACATCCAATGTTAAGAAATATAAAAACCCATAGTTCTTAAAAAAAGAGTCAAATCAAAACAAAAAGTACACCGTTAGAACCGCCATGTCTGAAACCTCTGTA
>NC_142813.1:21560441-21604098 GCF_049724085.1 Artemia sp. Qi Xiang Cuo | reverse complement strand
AAAAATGAGATGTCAAATGGGTATTACGTGACAGTGATACACAATCCTTACGTAAGGTATGTGCTGTCGCTATGTTATAAGCAGGGATTCCCCAATGGGTTCCTGTAACAAGGTTACATAAAATTGCGTCAAGCATATTAGACTTAAGCGTTTGAAACGGAGTAAGTGGTGTGACGTCATTAGGATCCAGAGGGATGTGTCATGGGAGTCTTGAGTAGGCGTGAAGGCTTAAGGGGTCGGTAGCTCCACTTATATGACCCTTTAAAGCACAGGGGTGTGTCGCGTGATATCACAGGGCTCCGTTTAAAATCCAATACTATTTTTCCTATCTGTGTCTTGACCTCAGAGGACTCTCATAGAGATATACAAGGGTGTGTAGCGTGACGTAACAGGGCTTCTTGCGGAAATCCTATGAAAAAGGAAGAGCATGTTGTAGAAATACACAGAGCTGTGTCGCATGACGTCAGAGGCCTCCGTTTAAAATCCATTGCTATTTTTCCTTTGGCTGTCGTGACGTCAGAGGACTCTCATAGAAATATACAGGGGTGTGACGCGTGACGTAACAGGGCATGTTGCAGAAATCCTATGTAAAAAGAGAGGGCATGTTGTAGAATCTGAGGAGGGCATGTTGCAGAAATCCCATGCTAATCTGCAATGGGTGTTGTAGAAATCCTAAGCTATGGGTGTTGCAGAAAGCAGAGATGGGATACTACTCATAATTTCCAGACATTTTAACTACGCTGAACACAATGTAATAGTAAAGAAAGTGCTAAAGAAATGGAACAGAAAGTCCTAATAGTAAAGTCACGCTTTTTTATGGTCAGATATTGGAAAAGGCTTGGGAAGGGGGAGTTGTTAGGAATACGAAAGGGCAAAACATAATGTGAAGAAGCCATGGATAACACTAGATCTTTCGGAAAAAAATTTAAAAGACAGATTTTATAAGTTGCAAGCTTTAGAACCTACGGATGAGAATAAAGAAACATACCGTGTTTTTCGTAATGGTTTGAATAATCTTCTCCGTGAGGCTAAAAAAAACGTATTTTAGCTTAAAATTTAAAGAAGCAGAAGAAAACCGATTGAAGATCTGGCAAATAATCCGTAGTTTTATAAATCAGAGTCCTAATATACTACCATCTGAAGTGACAGTAAATGAGGTCATAGCTGCAGACGATTTTATGATTTGTAGTGAGTTTTCGATTCATTTTTATTTCAGTAGGTTCAAAAATAGCCAATACGATTTCCCCATTACCGGAAGATCCACCTTTTGGGTCCAGTTTACCGCCCCCTATAGATGTATCGTTGCATCTAAAGAGGATTACCGTGGACGATCTAAGGGATACCCTGTACGCCATGAAAAATAGTTCCTCTGGTAGCGACTTGAGTTTAAAAGTTGTGGAATACATTTTTCCATCTATATCTAGCATTCTAACATAATTTATTAATTATTGTTTCAGACAAGGTAAGTTTCAAGATTGTTTAAAGTATGCAAGAGTAACACTGGTTTATAAGGTTGGTGACAGAAATGGTCTTGGTAATTATCGCCTAATATCAGTTTTGCCAGTTATTTCTCGTCTTATTGAAAAATCTTTAAGTTCTTGGTTAACCATATTTGTTGAGAAGTTTAATCTTTTGAATATTTATCAGTTTGGATTCCGGAAGAATAGAAAGACGGAGGATGCATTGATATTTTTGACAAGTATTATTAATGTGGCTTTAGACAAAGGATTTAAGGTTGATGCAGTATTTCTAGACCTATCAAAGCCTTTTGATACAGTTAACCATGGTCTACTTTTAGAAAAATTTGAAGTTTATGGGATTCGAGGTAAAGCTCTCGATCTTTTACGGAGTTTCCTCAGTAACAAGTACCAGTTTGTAGAAATAAATTGTTTAAAATCTGATTTGCGCCCAGTCAGTCGTGGTGTCTCACAGGGATCTTTTATTGGCCCGATTCTTTTCCTTTTGTTTATTAATGATATGACTAATTGTATTCATAATTGTTGTTTTAGCGTTAGTGATATGACTAAAAGTCTCCGCAATGAAACTCTTTCATTATTTGCGGATGACACAGTGGCTATCAGCGCTGCAAAAAACGGAATAATTACTCCTGACATCGATGAAATATAATGTGGATAGGTTACATTCTTGATTGAGGGTAGATAGGCTTAAGATTAATCTTGGTAAGACAAAATTTGTTTTTTTTTCCCGATTTCTTGTTTTTTATCCTTGGATTAATGAAATTTTAACACATTATGGAGTTTTAAAGCTTGCTTTACCGATTAAGTACCTGGGGGTTTATATTGAGGAGATTTTGTCATTCAAGTGTCATACATAGTCTGTGCGTAAAATTTTTCCTCATAACCTAGGTATAATGAGAAAACTTTAGTATTTTTTCTCTACACATATCCTACGCCTACTTTATTTTTCCCTTGTCCATCCAAATAGTCTGTATTGTAGTAGCGTTTGGCTTGGTACATTTCCTTCCGTTGTCCGGCCCATACAAGCTCTTCAAAATAATGCTGTTCGTTTGTTGGTTGGTTTGCAACCCCGGGATTTGGTGTGGAACGTCTACGAGCGTATAAGGATACCACCAGCCTCTGGACTACGAAAGTTATACACAATTTGTTTATTTTTAGGCTACATCATGGTACAAATCTTTTATGTTTTAACAGTTTAGTTAATTTGAGATCCATAATCCACAATTATGACACTGGATCTTCTGGAGAGACCAATATTCCATTGATTGTTTTAACCCGGTCGATGTTTTCTGCGATTCATAGGGGATTAGAAGTTGGAATCATCTAGATCACAGTTTTAAAAATAATAGTGATACTTCTTTTTTTCAAGAGAGAAATAAAAGAAATCCTTTTTACCTATAGAATCCCTTTGATTAATTGTGAAAGAGATAAATTTTCAATACCAAATCCCTTTTATAGGAAACAGGCTAAAATTAAATAGTAAATTTAAAAATCTTAATTGCCGATCACTTTTAAAGACTAGATTAGTAGAATATATTATTAACCTTTGATGACGGGGTGATTCTTCTTGATAATTTGTTTCTTAGCATTATTTTTTGATTTTGCCGTGCTGGGGTAGCCTCCTTTGTTCTTCTTCTTCTACATGTTATGACGTTTTTTGGTTTATCTTCTTTATCTTTATTTTTGGTGTACTTAAACTCATTGAAATAATTGTTAGCCTTCCTTTCGAATTTAGCTCCCTGTTGGCTTTATTTAGTTATTTGTGTTGTTTATATTTGTATGAAATACAATTTAACTATCTATCTATCTGTGATTCTAGTTTTCGCAAGCCCAACCCATGTTTATAACCGTGCAACCGAGACCGTTTTTAACTGAACCCTCGTTCAACAGAACACCTGATTTTTGCATAACCTCCTTTTGTCTCAGCCCTCACGCAACCCAGGGAGGCATTTTTCAGCAAAAAAATCAAAACGGGCAAAGGAGAAATTCTACGTCGAGAAATTTTTGTTCCCACCCATCCCCTGTTTTCAAAAACTATTCTAGTTTTAGTTTACAAATCGGAATTTTTTGTTAAAACCCCCCAAATATTACTGCATTTTACACGACTATGTCTACAAGCTTCTTATAATGGTAAAAAAAATTTTATTATTGATTTTATTTTAAATATTTTTTTGTTAATTACAAAAGTACTTATAGTACTTAGTTATATAAAATACGAAAATATTTATTGTCTGTAACACACGCTACAACTTTCTATTGAATTGAGAATTTTAAGATAATTTTAAGATAATTATAAGAAATTTTAAGATAATTATGTAAGAACTCGATTTAGTTAATTAAAACTGGGGAAAATTTTACTAAGGACCATGGTTCATCCTTTATTAGGTTGCAGCTAGGTTAAGAGGGCTCATTCCAAGGGAATTTAAAAGTTCTAGTACCTTTTTTAATCAAAAAACAAAATAAATTTTGGAAGCAAGTCTGATTTCTAACACCGAGTGCCTACTAATAACCATATATGACGTAATAAAAGACATGACGTAATATCTAACAAATCAAGAAAAGTGGCAGCTACTACAACATTCTGCCTAAACGGCTTATTTTTTTCTTCTTTCCTTTCCACAGATAGCTTGGCACTGGAACATCGTAGAGAGTTGTTCAATGGCTCATTTTAAAGAAAAATCATTGGGCTAAAAATCTTTTGTAACTAAAATAAATTATTTCTAAAAGAGAATAAATTTTTCCACTAGAAACTGCATTTTTGGTGTCTTTTCATACTGTAGTAGATATTTGATTTTTAGATATTTGATTTTTGTACATAAATCATAATAACAGCGTTAAGATTTGAACCCACGCCTCCGAAGAGACTGGTGGCTAACATCAGCGCCTTGGACCACTCGACCACGCTGCCTCTCATAATTATATATGTGAATCCGGGTTGCAGGAGTAGCTAGCAACCTAGTAAGAGACGATTAGTCCAATGCTAAGAAATATAAAAACCCAGAACTCCTAAAAATAGATTCAGATCAAACAGAAGTAGATCATTAGAACCACCTTGTCTGAAACCCTATTAGATAAATAATGAATGTCGTCATAGTTTTATTAGAGCTATGACATGAATAGAAAAACACGACATTATGTTGTTATTACATTAAAAGACGATCATTGGAATAAAAATTACTGTAAAAAAACAAACTTCTAGCCCATAGTAACTAAAATAAGATTATAATTAACATTAAAGGTTGATCAATGATGTCATAATCGTAGGTTGTATCCATGTCGTCTCTTAATACTCCAATTAAGAAAAAGCCATAGGCTTTTTCCTCATTTTAATACAGTAAGGTACAATAAAGTTTACAGTTAGGAACAGCCCCTTTCATATACGGAATAGTTTCTGTTCGTTTTAAGTTTTAACGTCGTTCCTTACTTTTTGTTAAAAAAACTTGTTTTTTTATTTAATTTACATAAAGGAGCGATACAGTTCATTATAAATGGAGACTATGTTTCATCGGATATAGCTGAAACCTAGTAAAGAACAAACCATTGCACATAGTAACTAAAAGTTGAGATAGTACAAGCAATCGTCTCTTACCGTTCAAACTAGGAAAAAGCCATAGGCTTTTTCCTGTTTGTTATCCGGGTTGCAGCGGTATGTATTAATCCGGTAGTAAGAGACGATCACGCCCATAGTTCAGATCACAAGATTCAAAATCCTAATTACTAACCACTACATAAAGAAATGTTCATATAACAAAGAATTTCAACAGTATGTGATAAAGTAAGGACCGAACTCTAGCCATCAGTGTTGCAATGCCACATAATTTTGGATTGAACTTAATAACCTAAAAAATAAGTATTACAGCGACAGAGACAGGATTGCAGTGGTAGCTGGTAAAGAATAAACCAAAGCATAATTTGGATTTAGGAAAGCTGCCTGATTCCTTGAAGTTCGTCTTTTACTATTCCAAATAAAGAAAAGCCATAGGCTTTTTCCTGATGTTGTACATAAAGGATCGATACAGTTCTTTATATTGCAATAGTAAGAGACAACCTGGCTACAACCTACGATTATGACGTCAGTGATCATTACGTTCCCATTTATTTTTCCGAAGTTGCTTGTTACGAACGCCGAAAGCCTGAATTCCGACAAATTGATCGAGCTAGAGGCCCTCTGTCAAGTACACAAAATTGATGTAATTGCCGTAACTGAGGTCCAAGCACAGAACCCTGATTTACTGAAAATTAATAACTACTCCCAATTCATAAAACTTCGTCCTCATGATCACCCCCTTGGTAAAAAGGTAGGTGGAATACTATTATTTGTAAATAATTATCTCTTTCGTAAATTAATTCATACTCCCAACCTTTCAGATTACGATGAAATCATTTGGGTAAGTGTAAGATCCAAAGTTTTACCACGCCCCTTCAATTTGATTGTGTTTTGCTGCTTCTATTATTCCCCAAATCAAAACACTGCACAAAGACAGCGATTCTACCAACAACTGCATAGTAGTGCCGACTTTGTCCTATGAAAATTCCCGAACGTTTTATTCCCGAAAACAACGCCGGTATTTTCTTAGTAGGTTATGCTAATGATCTAAAGTTAAATCCCCTTTGTAGTTCCCTAAAATTAAAACAAATAGTAAAAATACCAACAACAAAAGGAAATTCAACCCTTAATATTATTTGCACCAATATGCCGGATTTCTATGCCCCTCTCGTCCCCTTGCCCCCGTTAGGAGGAAGTTACCATTTTTGTTTATTAACGAGGCCTCTCAATAGCTTTAATCATACTTTTTCTGTTACTGAGTTCTCTTATCGCCCAATTTCCAATGATGGCCTTTACACATTTGGATCTTGGATTACCAGTGAAAATTGGCTGGCCCTCAAAGGAAAGATTACATTAATTTTAAAGTCTCCGAATTACAAAATCTTAGTAAAACAAAATACATAAATTCCTTCCCTGTGAAAAAAGTAAAACATGTTCTAATGACAAACCATACATTACTAGCCAATTGAAAAAAACTAATTAGAATTACATTGAATCTACTAAAGAGTGGTAAAACATCCGAAGCGAACTCACTGCGTAAACATATAAAAAAGAAATACGTAAATCTGCTTCTTCATATTACAAATGAAAAGTCCAGGATTTATTTTCTACAAAGCCAAAACAATGGTATAATAGAATGAAGAAAATTTGTGGGAAAACGCAAAATTATATAGATTTCCATTTCCAAGAAGACCCTTCAGTTACAGCCAATGATTTGAACAGGTTTCTTTCTTCAATAGTTCAGAACCTCCCTCCCCTTTCTTTTGACACTCCTTATGATTTGTGCTCTCTCAATTTTCTCGTCATTTCACCCTGTGATGTGGAGGCAAAAATTAAGAACATTAAAAAGTGTAGTATATGTCCATTAGACATTCCGATTGTACTAATTAAAGCCTTTGCCGACAAGCTCTCAGAGCCTTTGTCCTTGCTTTTTAATGAAATTACCTCTACTGGTAAATTTACAAATTGTTGGAAATTAGGTTTTATTACTCCCGTAAAAAAGAAAGGTAATAATCAAGATTTTGATGGTGTCCGTCCCATTACTCTTACTCCAGTATTTTCGAAGTTGTATGAAAGCTTTTAAGTTGAGTGGTTGAAAGTAAAAATTATCCCAAATATTGACCAAAGACAATTCGGAAACCTACACTCTACATCTACTACCCACTATCTTGTTCACCTTATGGATACAATATGTAAAACATTCGAAAAGCCCAAAACCTGGCTCAATGTTATCGCTGTTGATTAGCAAAAAGCTTTTGATTGAATCAATCACAATATAATATTAGAAAAACTATCTAATTACTTTCAAGTTGACCCTTATTTAATTAGAATAATTGCGTCTTTCCTCTCTAACAGAACGCAAGTCGTGAAATACCTGGATGTATATTCTGATCCTCTCCCAATTTATAATGGTTTGCCCCAAGGAACCCTCTTAGGTCCAATTTTATTTCTTACAATGATAAAAAAACTTGGTGTTTATTTCCCGGATAGATGGAAATTCGTTGATGATCTAACTGTCTTAGAGACATGATCCAAAAATTCCAAAAGCAGCCCAATGTACATCCTGGAATCGATATCAGCCGAAGCTCTTACTGATGATATTAAAGTCAACCCTTTAAAGTCAACTGTTCTTACTATTAATTTCCTTAAAACTCATCCTTCTTTCTCCTGTTCAATCCCCCCTGAAATGTCCGCTACCACTTTGAAATTACTGGGCGTTACCATCTCAAGCGACTTAAAATGGAATTGTCATATTAATGATATCTTAAAACGTGCAAATGCCGCATTTTCCCTCCTTAAAGTCCTTAAAAAATTTAAATACCCTAAATCGCACTGTTTGAGGATTTTCCTGTCATTTGTACGCCCAACCCTTGAGTAAGCCTGTCCTGTTTGGCATCCTGACATTTCCATTGAATTGTCGGACAGAATAGAGGAAGTATAAAAAAGGTGCCTAAGAATTATTTTCAATGAGGGTAAAGTACCTTATATTTCCCTTCTTAGGAGAGCTAATCTTGTCACCCTTAAGGAAAGGAGAGCAAAAAGAAACCTTTCGTTTTGCTAACAATGCCCTTCATAACCCTCGAACAACTCCCCTTTTCCCTGATCAATATTCACCCCTTCGACCCTGCCTCCCGTGTTCTGCGTCAACAAAAATCCCCCTTCTTGCCCCAATAAGAGTTTGCACTGAAAGATATAGAAGAACTTTTATCCCTTACATATGTGATATTTTCAACCACTGAATCTCCGCTGCCTCCCCCCCCCCCCTTACTCACACTTTACCTCAAAGTTATTAATTTTAATGCCCATTTTGCAAATTTGGAGGTTTTATATTTATGTTTGTTAGTCACCAACTAACTTATATTTTGTTTTAATTTTACTTTATCGCCTTGAGTTTTTTTTTTGGGGGGGGGGGGCATTTCTGCTGACTTGACATTGGCCTTCTAATTTTATGAGTTTACTTTGTTTTTGTTATTAACGTTTTTACGTATTTTACATTGACCCTTCTATAATTTTCTGTTGTTGTTTGATTGTTTGTTTTTATTGTTCTTTTTTCACTGTATTTGACGCTAAAGTGCGAATTCGGCCCTTTTGGGCTTGTGATAGCCATTTTTCAGCAATAAATCTTATCTTATCTTATCTCTAACATGAAATATGCAGTTTTCGTAAATTTCGTTAAAAAGCTCCCAATATAACATAAATTTAACTCTATTATCAAAGGCGCCCCTCCTCTTTAACTACTTGCTTGGACCCCTCTCCTCCTATCCTTCTTTAATTTATTGCCACGAACTGTTTGAAAATAAAATAATTATTTTTTTTTTTTTACGTCAAGTCTCCCATTACGTCATATATGGTTATTCTTGTCGAAATATAAACGTGCATAGATGTTCCATTCACTTATTACGTCATATATGGATATACGAGAAAAATTAATCCCTTTGTATATTTTCAACGAGTTGTAAACAGTAGCCTTATCAATATGATTATAATAACTTTATATTCGTGCTTTATTTTAATATTGTGATGCAGCATGGCCGAGTGGTACAAGGCGCTGGTGTTAGCCACCAGTCTCCTCGGAGGCGCGGATTCAAATCTTACCGCTGGTATACGATTATGACGTCATTGATCAATCTTTAATATCAGATATGCAGTTTTTCATAAAAAAATGATTATATTTCATAAATAATTTGTTTTAACTACAGAAGTTTTTTAACCCCATTAATTTCATTTGAAATGGGCCATTGAACAACTCTCTACGATGTTCCAGTGCCAAGCTATCTGTGGATGAAAAAAAGAAAAAAAAGATGCTGTTTAGGCAAAATGCTGTTATGAGTTATGGGTTTTTATATTTCTTAACATTGGATGTGATCGTCTCTTACTAGGTTGCTAGATACCGCTGCAACCCGGATTAAAAATTTAAAGGAATTATTCTAGTTTCAGTTAATAAATACAATTTTTGTTAAAACCCTCCCAAACATTACTGCATTTTACATATTAATTGATAATTATATAAAATGAAACCGTATTGACAAACACCATTTATGATGAAACTCTATCGGTCCTTTATGTATAATATAATATACATTACTATAATATACTAGGTTGTTAGCTACCGCTACAACCCGGATAAAAAAACGTTACAAACAGGAAAAAGCCTATGGTTTTTTCTTAATTGTTGGAATAGTAAGAGACGAACTGGCTACATCCTACGATTATGACGTCATTGATCAATCTTTAACATAAAATATGCAGTTTTTGGTAAAAAATTTATTCTATTTTAAAAATACTTTGATTTAAATACAAAAGGTTTTTAACCCCATTAATTTCCTTTAAATGAGCCATTGAACAACTCTCTACGATGTTCCAGTGCCAAGCTATCTTTGGAAGAAAAAAAGGAAAAGAAATATGCCGTTTAGGCAGAATGCTGTAGTAGTTGTCACTTATCTTGATTTCAAGCCAAAATATTTCCCTTGCTGCTCAAGCCAAGGAACTGAAAGTTTCCTATATAGGGGTATCGGACAAAGTGGTTCTAATGGTGTACTTTTTTGTTTTGATCTGACTTTTTTTTTAGGAGCTATGATTTTTTAGATTTATTAACATTGGACTTGATCGTCTCTTACAAGGTTGCTAGCTACCGCTGCAACCTGGATAATCGTTTCTTACTAGGTTGCTAGCTATCGCTGCAACCCGAATACATGTTATTGTTTACATTTTATCCCTTTCTAAGCCTTTCCAGGGTTCGTATTGTTCCTTTCGCATTGTCCTGTCTCAAAATGTTGCATTTTCATAATTTCCCTAATTGCACATTTGCCTTGGGAACAGTATTTTCTCGAAATAGAATTTCCCCTTTGCACGTTTTGATATTTTTGTTGAAAAATACCCCCTGAGTTGAGGGAGGGCTGAGACAAAACGCACGAAGGGGTGGACACTCCCTCGGAGTTGGTCTGCGGACGGTACCAACGACAGCCGGGCTGGTACCCGCGGTGGGGTGCGGCAGGGGCGACAATAAATAAAAAACATTCAAAAAATATACACTTGAAAACTACCGCTTTGCGCAACGAAAACAAAAATATTAAAAACGAAATTCATAAATACAAATGTGTATAAAACACTGGTAAAATGACTAAATAAAAATAGGCGGTGCTGAGCTGGCGATGGAAAAGCGGCCGTCCTCTCCCCACAGACGCCCCTCCCCTCCCTTAACTATAGGGCTTTCTCGGGAGCGAGTTGTTTCAGAGGCGACAATTCCATATGAGGCGCGTTCGTTTCAAAAACGTGTCATTGATATGAAGCTGGATGAATATGATATCAAGAAAAGTCGAATAAAATATAGAATTAAATTATATGTATTGTAGTCGGACGATATATTTTATTGCGTAAGAAGTTAGCTTTCATATCAACCTCACTCTCTGGAAATACTTGCTTGGAGTCCTCTCCCCCTATCTTTCTTTAAATTACGCATGTTATTGTTTATATTTTATATTTTTATAAACCACAATAATGTCTAAAAATTGCATCTGTTATCAAGGCGCCCTTTGGAAATGATTTTTAGGTAGAGGGTGGTGCCTTTTGTTAGGATATTGTGAAATATTCATAAATTTAGCTCAATGAAAATGGGGTATTTTCCTTAAAAGCTCTTAATATGTCCTAAATTTGCATCTAATATCAACCTTATCCCCACCGGTATTGCTAGCTACTAGGACTCATACCATTCTTTAATTCACGCATTTTTTGCATATATTTTAGCCTATATGGTTTTTTTCATGTTTTGTCGTGTTTTTAACTGCTTTTTCTGTGATTTCATTGTTTTATAACGTTTTTTATCAATAAATTTCGTATGCACAAAAGCCGGTGTCTTTTTAGCCCTATTAATCTAGGATGATTCGTCAATAAATAATTATTTACATGATGAAAAATGTAACAGCAAAATTACGTAACATCTGCGTGTTTAAATCGCATTATTGCGGAAAACTGTCAGATGCATTTAGTAATGCAAAAATCTATAAGACTGGGGATGCCTGTGCTCTCATGCGGAAAGGGTTGGTAATCATTTAATTTATTGGAACATTGGGGATTGTTATTGTATGGTAATGGCTATCATATAGGAACTATTTCTTGGAAAGAAATATTGTAAAGAGTCTCATGGACGAGCTGATTAAGGCACAGGGTTTCGGGCAAAAAATGAGATGTCAAAATTTGTATTACGTGACAGTGATGCACAATCATTACGTATGGTGTATGCTGTCGTTATATTATAAGGGGGATTCATTTATGGGTTTCTGTCACAGGGTTACACAAAATTACGTCAGTTACGTTATAGTAAACTTGAGCGTTTGAAACGGAGTAAATCGTGTGATGACATTTGAGTCCAGAGGGGTGTGTCATGGGAGTCTTGCGTATGTGTGACGGCTCGAGGGGTTGGTAGTTCAACTTATCTTACCCCTTAAAGCACAGGGCTGTGTCGCGTGATGTCACAGGGATCCGTTTAAAATCCAATACTATTTTTCCTATTTGTGTCGTGACGTCAAAGGACTCTGATAGAAATATACAGGTGTGTGTCACGTGACGTAACAGGGCATGTTGCAGAAATCCTATGGGAGAAGGGAGGGCATGTTGTAGAAATACACAGAGGGTTGTCGCATGACGTCAGAGGGCTCCGCTTAGAATTCAATGTTATTTTTCCTATGGCTGTCGTGACGTCACAGGTCTATCATAGAAATATAAAGGGGCGTTTCGCGTGACGTAACAGGGCATGGTGCAGAAATACTATTGAAAAAGAGAGGACATGTTGTAGAAACTGGGGAGGGGACGTTCCAGAAATCCCATGCTAATCTGCCATGGTTGATGTAGAAATCCTTGCTATGGGTGTTGCAGAAAGCAGAGATGGGATACTACTATTATGCCTTTGAGGATAACAAATCCCCCCAGCCCTCTGGGCAAGGGCTGTAAGTTATGTCCTGGGGGCATATACAGTTTTTAAAGAAAGTTTGGTCATATACATTTCGGAGGGGGTTCATTGGATTGGTAATCAAAAGCTCTACGGCTCTTTTTAAGAGTTAAAGGGATCGGAGGGATGCTACCCTGCCACACACACACATATAGTATCAACCCGAAATGCATCTAATAAACATTTTGCGATAGCCGTTTAGTCAATATAGTTTAAATATCATATAAAATGCCTTTTGGGGTTGAAACAAACCCAAGAGCCTAGGGGCAAGGGTTGTAAGTTATGCCCAGGGGTATTCAAGGTTTTTATGGAAGGGATGGTTGTATAAACTTTAGAGGAGGCTCATTTGGTTAAAAATTGGACATTCTAGTTCCCTTTTAAGAGTCAAAAGTGATGGAGGGCAGTTACCTGCCCCCCCCCCCCGAATACCCTTTTTACGAAACGAATCCGATTAAAATTTATAGAGTGCAATTTTACTCAAAATAGTCCAAAGAACTAAAACAATGACTCTTGGGTTGACACAACCCCCAGTGCCCTGGGGATAGGGTTGTAAGTCATGGTCTGGGGTCATCCAAGGTTTTTATGGAATGGGTGGTCGCATAATCTTCAGATGGGCCTCATTTGAAATTGAAACTCATAGTACCCTTTTTAAGAGTCAAAAGTGATTTAAGAGCAACTAACCCCTCCCCCCCCCCTCCCCGCAGAGCTCATCATTCCCACAAAGACATCCAATCACAATTTGGAGATAGTAATTTTGTTCATTGTAGTTGAGGAGTCCGGAAATTATGTTTTTGAGAAAGACATCCCCGCCCCCCCCCCAAGTCTCTCAGAGCAAGGGTTGTAAGCTATGCCCCGGGGACATATAATGTTTTTATAGAAAGTGTGGTTGTATATACTTCGGAGGGGACTCATTGGATTGGTAATCTGAATTTATAGTGCCCTTTTTAAGAGCCAAAGTGATCAGGGAGCAGTTAACCCCCCTTCCCCACCCCAACATGTCGTGTTTTCTTGAAATGCATCGAATACAAATTTTAAGACAATCATTTTGTTCAAAATATTCCAAAGATCGTATAATAAGGCTTTCGGGGCTAAAACAAACCATCAGAGCCTAGGGGCGAGGGTTGTAAGTATTGCTGCGGGGCATTTATGGTTTTTATGGAAGGGATGGTTGTTTAACTTTAGAAGAGGCTCATTTGGTTAAAAATTAGAAGTTCTAGTTTTTAAGCGTCAAAAGTGATGGAGGGCATTTAGACCCACCCCTCTCCTTGACAACCCCTCTTTTCAAAAAATGTATCTGATTGAAATTGTGAGATACCGATTTTGTTCCAAATAGTCCAAAGAACATATAATAACGTCTCTAGGGATGACACAAACCCACAGTGCCCTGGGGATAGGGTTGTAAGTTATGTCATGTGGGCATATAAGGTTTTCATGGAATGGGCGGTCGTCTAAACTTCAAATGGGGCCTATTTGGTTTGAAATTGGAAGTTATAATACCCTTTTTAAGAGTTAAAGTGATTTGAGAGCAACCAGCCCCCCTCCACGCTCACTATTTCCTTTAACACCTCCAATTAAAATTCGTAGATAAAAATTTCATTTATTGTGCTTGAAGGTTTCGGAATTTATGTCTGTGAGGAAGACACCCCCCCCCCCCCTCCACTACAGTTCTCAGGGAAAGGGCTGTAAGTTATGCCGTGGGGGCTTTTGAGGTCCTAACTGAAAGGGTGGTTGTTAATGCTTTGGAGGGAACTCATTGGATTGGTAATCAGGAGTTCTATAGCCCTTTTTCAGAGTCAAAGTGGTCAGATCGCAGCAACCCCGCCCCCCTGCTAAATACACACAAACACGTCGTATTTTCCCGAAATTATTAAAAAAAAAAACTTTCCGAAAAATAAGTTTTTCAAAGAAAAGTAAAGGCCATTTTAAACTTAAGCTCATGAGATATGAATACCTGTTAATATTCAAACTTAAAATGTCCAGAAATTACTATTAAAGAATAAATTAAACCCAAAACTAACAGAAATTAAATAAACAATCATAGTAAAAAGCATACAACAAGTAATAATATAAATGAATAAATATATTTTAAAACGAATAATGCTTAGATTGAATATGAAAATCAGGCTTAAAACAAAAAAAAATAGTTTGCTATTAAAGTATAAATGAAACTTAAAAGGAACAGAAATTAAATACACAATCAATGCGAACAAACAAACAATATATATTAATGTAAATGAATAAATAAATCTTAAAACGAATAAAACCAAAATTGAATATGCAAATCAAGTTTGAATCGAATAAAAACAACTACAGACAAGAGTTTGGGTGTCGCCTCACTGCAGAAGCCTAAAACCTACTGCGTCATTGGCGCCTTACTGAAAACTATATGAGTCTGGAACAGCCTTGGAAAGTATAAACAAAATCAAATTGAATATTAGATATATAATGATATTAATTGTTGAAAGATCCATCAGTTCAAGATTTTTTTTCACTGTAATTTGTATTTTCATTTTCAATGCTGTAAGAACTGGAAAAGAATAAATTTGTAATATAAGAGTAATTCGTTTTCAGTGAAGCGCCAATGACGCAGAAGGCTTTAGGTTTTTGCAATTAAAGAAGGGGGCAGTATCTAAATTTTGTTTGTAGTGAAACTATATTTGTCTTGACCAATCTTCAAAAGAACTAATAAATTAAACTGAATAGTTAATATATAATGATATTAATTGCTGAAAGCTCATCAGTTCAAAATTTTACTGTAATTGTGAAGTTTATTTTAAATATTAAATACAAACGAAAATATTTGTAATATAAGTCGTTTTCAGTAAAGCGCCAATGACGCAGTAGGTTTTAGGCTTCTGCAGTGAGGCGATACCCAAACTCTTGTTTGTAGTTATTTTTATTCGATTCAAACTTGATTTGCATATTCAATTTAAGCTTCACTCGCATTTGAAACTTTGTTCGCATTGATTGTTTATTTAATTTCTGTTCGTTTTAAGTTTCATTTATACTTTAAAAGCAAACTATTTTTTTTCGTTTTAAGCTTGATATTCATATTCAATTTAAGCCTTACTCGCTTTAAAATATATTAATTCATTTATGTTATTACTTGTTGTATGTTTTTTACTATGATTGTTTATTTAATTTCTGTTCGTTTTGGGTTTCATTTATTCTTTAATAGTAATTTCTGGTCGTTTTAAGTTTGAATTTTAACAGGTATTCATATCTCCTGAGCTTAAGTTTAAAATGGCCTTTACTTTTCTTTGAAAAACTTATTTTTCGGAAAGTTTTTTTTAATTCATTTTTGTTCGTTTTTGATTGCAAAAAGTTTCAAGTTTTTATGGCATGGGGCGGGGTAGCTGACTGGCCGATTATTATAGACTTTCAAAAACAAATCTAGAACTTTCAATTTATATCGATTGAGGCCTTTTTCAAAGTCCTAAAGATTATCTCTTTGATTAAAACATAAAATATAAACAACAAACTGCTTGGAGAACTTGTAGACAGCGATTAGCAACATTGAATGGATTGAAAAAATAGCTCCAATAAGGGTGTTTTGACCATTTCACTTGCTGACACAAATGGATCACGACTGTTTGGAATTGACATTAATAGGATTTTGTGTGCCAAAGCAATTTTGCATCTATCACAGAGTATATATTTTAACCTTATGAGCAGCCACAGAGAAAGTAAAACAAATGAAATTAATCTATGTTTTGAAAATGTCTTTTTTCAAAAGACACGAACAAAATCGTCTAAAGGAACCTGAAGTGCTATCTCTGACATTTTCGTTGATTCTTTATTCCCGTTACTTTCAGATGTAAAATTTAGAATATTATTGAATGGGTTGAGTCGTCCCTTCTCTGAATAATTCACATTTGGAAAACCCACCCCTGGGAAATTCCTTCCCCCTCAAAGAACATTTTCTTTTCCTGCTGATAATTCCCCCGCGTTAAATTCCGCCCAGCAGAAATATCCCAGCCGTGGAATATTCTCTCCAAACATATTCCCCTCAGATAATTTCGGATATTCATAAAAATGAAAGCTGAAATTTCTACTCAACTTTTTAGGTCAGAAGCAATGCTATAGCGTTACCTAAGTAAAGAGCCATAAGGGTTCACCAAATTAATACTTATTTATTTTTCCAGGGGCACTTTATGTGGAAGAGGTGGTTGCATAAACTTTGGAACGCGGTTCATTGAATTACAAATTAAAATTTATAGTGCCCTTACACCAGGGGCGGATCCAGGATTTTATAGGGGGGGGGGGAAATAGGTTGATCCGATAAACTTGCGGTAGGACCAAGTTCAATTAACGCTAACTTGCGATAATTAAGTAAAGTATACTACTTTAGACTACTTTAGGGGGGCGCCCCCTCGCCCCTCCCCTGCATCCGCCACTGCCTTACACTCTATGTTTCTTTCCTTGTTAGGGAGGAGAGCAGATGCCTAATAGGTGTGTGTTAATACCAAAACATTCTAGCTCTCATTGGGCCTTCAGGCATAAACAGAATTAGTTCAAAGGGAGCGGTGGGGAAAAAGGGCACGGAGGGGGGGATATTTACCCTTCGATCGATTTTGACTCATAAGAGCTGGACTAGAACTTCCAATTTCCAATCAAATGAGCCCTCTCTGAAGTTTATAAGAGAATCCCTTCCTGCCCCCGGGCCCTGGAGGGTTTTGTCGACGCCAGAGTTTTGTTACTTAACCTTTCAACTATTTTTAATAAAAATTTTATCTGATGCATTTTTGGCGTGGAGGAGGGGAAGGTAAAGTTTATACGAGTATCCCTTCCATAAAAAATAATATGAAGGATTCGGAGAATCTTTAAATTACAACCCTTGCCCAGAGGGCTGTGGGGGAGTTGTCATCCTCAAAGACCTAATTTCCAGACCTTAAAACTACGTTTTATAAAAAGGCTGTCTCAAAATTTTGATTGGATGTGTTTGGGGAAAAGATGGGCGTGAGAGGGGGGTTAGTTTCCCTCAAATTACATTTGACTATTGAAAATGGCACTAGCCCTTTGAATTTCCAATCGAATGATCCTTTTTGAAGCTTCTACGACACCACCTTCTATAAAAACCTTATATAACCCAAGGTTATAACTTAAAACCCTTGCCTTGAGGGTTGTGGGGAGTGTCCTCCTCAAAAACATATTTTATATTTGAAAATCAACTATGTTGAACAAAATGGCTATCTCAAAATTTTGATCGGATGTGTTTGGGGGAATGATGGGCGTGGGGTTCCTAGTTGCCCTCCAATCACTTTTGACTATTAAAAAGGGCACTAGCCCTTCAAATTTCCAATCGAATGAGCCTTTTTTGAAGTTTCTACGACAATGCCTTCTACAGAAACCTTATATGCCCCCAGGGCATAGCTTAAAACCCTTCCCCTAAGGGTTGTGGGGGAGTCTCCTCCTCAAAAACATATTTTCTATGTGAAAATCAACTACGCTGAACAAAATGGCTATCTCAAAGTTTTGATTGGATGTGTTTGGGGAAATGATGAACCTGGGGGGGGGGGGCACTAGCCCTTTGAATTTACAATCAAATGATCCCCTTTTGAAGTTTCTACGACAACGCCTTCTACAAAAACCATATACGCCCCCAGGGCATAAGGTAAAACCCTTGCCCTGAGGGCTCTGGGGGAGTGTCCTCCTCAAAAACATATTTCAAACAAAATCAACTACGCTGAACAAAATGTCTATCTCAAAATTTTGATTGGATGTGTTTGGGGAAATGATGGGCGTGTGGGGGGGGCTACTTGCACTCGAATCACTTTCGACTATTAAAAAGGGCACTGGCCCTTTGAATTTCCAATCTAATGAGCCTGTTTTGAATTTTCTACGACAACGCCTTCTAGAAAAACTTTTGTATGCCCCCAGGGCATAACTTAAAACCCTTGTCCTGAGGGTTGTGGGGGAGTGTCCTCCTCGAAAATATATTTTCTATCCGGAAATTAACTACGCTGAACAAAATGGCTATCTCAAAATTTTGATTGGATGTGTTTGGGGATATGATGGGCCTGGGGGGGGGCTAGTTGCACTCTAATCACTTTCGACTATTAAAAAGGGCACTAGCCCTTCGATTTCCAATTGATTGAGCCTGTTTTGAAGTTTCTGCTACAACGCCTTCTATAAAAACCTTATATGCCCCCAGGGCATAACTTAAAACCCTTGCCCTGAGGGTTGTGGAAGATTGTCCTCCTCAAAAATAAATTTCGATTTGGAAATCAACTACGCTGAACAAAATGGCTATCTCAAAATTTTGATTGATTGTGTTTGGAGAAATGATGGGCGTAGGGGGGTGGGCTAGTTGCCCTCCAATCACTTTCGACTGTTAAAAAGGGCACTAGCCCTAGGAATTTCTAATTGAATGAGCCTCTTTTGAAGTTTCTACGACAACACCTTCTATAAAAACCTTATATGCCCCCAGGACATAAATTAAAACCCTTGCGCTGAGGGTTATGGGGGATTGTCCTTCTCAAAAACATATTTCAAACAAAATCAACTAAGCTGAACAAAATGGCTATCTCAAAATTTTGATTGGATGTGTTTGGGGAACTGATGGGCGTGTGGAGGGGGGCTAGTTGCACTCCAATCACTTTCAACTATTAAAAAGGGCACTAGCCCTTTAATTTCATATCAAATGAGCCTGTTTTGAAGTTTCTACGACAACGCCTTCTATAAAAACCTTGCATGCCCCCAAGGCATAACTGAAAACCCTTGTCGTGAGGGTTGTGGGAGAGTGTCCTCCTCGAAAATATATTTTCTATCTGGAAATCCACAACGCTGAACAAAATGGCTATCTCAAAGTTTTGATTGGATGTGTTTGGGGAAATGGTGAACCTGGGGGGGGGGGGCACTAGCCGTTTGAATTTCCAATCAAATGATCCCCTTTTGAAGTTTCTACGACAACGCCTTCTACAAAAACCTTATACGCCCCCAGGGCATAACCTAAAACCCTTGCCCTGAGGGTTCTGGGGGATTGTCCTCCTCAAAAATATAATTTCTATCTGGAAATCAACTAAACTGAACAATATGGCTATCTCAAAATTTTGATTGGATGTGTTTGGGGGAATGATGGGCGTAGGGAGGGGCGGTGCTAGTTGCAATCCAGTCACTTTCGACTATTAAAAAGGGCACTATCCCTTTGAATTTCCAATAGAATGAACCTTTTTTGAAGCTTCTACGATAAAGCCTTCTATTAAAACCTTATACGCCCCCAGGGCATAACTTAAAAGCCTTGCCCAGAGGGTTGTGGGGGAGTGTCCTCCTCAAAAATATATTTCTATCTTGAAATCAACTACGCTGAACAAAATGGCTATCTCAAAATTTTGATTGATTGTGTTTGGAGAAATGATGGGCGTAGGGGGGGGGGGCTAGTTGCCCTCCAATCACTTTTGACTATTAAAAAGAGCACTAGTCCTATGAATTTCTAATTGAAGGAGTCTTTTTTGAAGTTTCTACGACAACACCTTCTATAAAAACCTTATATGCCCCCAGGGCAAAACTAAAAACCCTTGCCCTGAGGGTTATTGGGGATTGTCCTCCTCAAAAACATATTTCAAACAAAATCAACTACGCTGAACAAAATGGTTATCTCAAAATTTTGATTGGATGTGTTTGGGGTAATGATGGGCGTGTGGGGGGGGGCGAGTGACCCTCAAGTTACTTTAGACTATTAAAAATGGCACTAGCCCTTTAATTTCCAATCCAATGAACCTGGTTCGAAGTGTCTACGACAACGCCTTCTAGAAAAACCTTATATGCCCCCAGGGCATAACTTAAAACCCTTGTCCTGAGGGTTGTGGGGGAGTGTCCTCATCGAAAATATATTTTCTATCCGGAAATTAACTACGCTGAACAAAATGGCTATCTCAAAATTTTGATTTGTTGTATTGGGGAAAATGATGGGCCTGGGGGGCTAGTTGCACTCCAATCACTTTCGACTATTAAAAAGGGCACTAGCCCTTCGATTTCCAATCGATTGAGCCTGTTTTGAAGTTTCTGCGACAACGCCTTCTATAAAAACCTTATATGCCCCCAGGGTATAACTTAAAACCCTTGCCCTGAGGGTTGTGGGGGAGTGTCCTCCTCAAAAATATATTTTCTATCCGGAAATCAACTACGCTGAACAAAATGGCTATCTCAAAATTTTGATTTGATGTATTTGGGGAAATGATGGGTCTGGGGGGCTAGTTGCACTCCAATCACTTGCGACTATTAAAAAGGGCACTAGCCCTTTGATTTCCAATCGATTGAGCCTGTTTAGAAGTTTCTACGACAACTCCTTCTATAATAACCTTATATGCCCCCAGCGCATAACTTAAAACCCTTGCCCTGAGGGTTGTGGGGGAGTGTCCTCCTCAAAAATATATTTCTATGTGGAAATCAACTACGCTGAACAAAATGGCTATCTCAAAATTTTGATTGATTGTGTTTGGAGAAATGATGGGCGTAGGGGGGGGGGCTGGTTGCCCTCCAATCACTTTCGACTGTTAAAAAGGGCACTAGCCCTAGGAATTTCTAATTGAATGAGCCTTTTTTGAAGTTTCTACGACAACGCCTTCTATAAAAACCTTATATGCCCCCAGAACATAAATTGAAACCCTTGCCCTGAGGGTTATGGGGGATTGTCCTCCTCAAAAACATATTTAAAACAAAATCAACTACGCTGAACAAAATGGCTATCTCAAAATTTTTATTGGATGTGTTTGGGGAAATAATAGGCATGTGGGGGGGGGGGGGCTAGTTGCACTCCAGTCACTTTCGACTATTAAAAAGGGCACTAGCCCTTTAATTTCCAATCGAATGAGCCTGTTTTGAAGTTTCTGCGACAACGCCTCCATTAAAAACCTTGTATGCCCCCAGGGCAAAACTTAAAACCCTTGCCCTGAGGGTAGTGGGGGAGTGTCCTACTCAAAAATATATTTTCTATATGGAAATCAACTACGCTGAACAAAATCGGTATCATAAAATTTTGATTGGATGTATTTGGGGGAATGGTGGGCGTGGGGGGGCTAGTTGCCCTCCAATCATTTTCGACTATTAAAAAGGTCACTAAAACTCTCGATTTCAAATTGAATGATCCCCTTTTGAAGTTTCTATGACGACCCCTTCCATATGAAGTGCCTCTGGGAAAATAAAAAAATAATAATAAAACATTGGAGCCGAATGGCCTTTACTATGGGCAACACTACAGCGTTGCCTCTGATGTTTACAACAGATATTTTGAGACAGTCTTTTTATTCAAAATAGTCCAAATATCATATAACAAGGCTTTTGAGGTTGATACAAACCACCAGAGCCTGAGGGCGAGGGTTTTAAGTTTTGCCCCTGGGACATTTAAGGTTCTTATTGAAAGGATAGTTGTATAAACTTTAGATGTGGCTCATTCAGTTGAAATTGGAATTTCTAGTTCCCTTTTAAGTGTCAATAATGATGGAGGTCAAGTAGCTCCCCCGACCCAACTACCCTTGTTTTCACCAAATGTATCTGATTGAGATTGTGCGATGGCAATTTTGTTTCAAATAATTCAAAGAACATACAACAATGCTTCCAGAGCTAGCATAACCCAAAAGAGCCCTGGGGCAAGGGCTTTAATTTATGCCCTGGGGGCATACAAAGTCTATGTGGAAAAGGTGGTCGTATTATTTCAGATAGGTATCATTTGATTTTAAACTGGAAGTTATAGTGCCCTTTTTAAGAGTCAAAGTTATTTGAGAGACCTATCCCCTTCCCCAGGCCCATCATTTCCCATGACAAACATCCAAACAAGGTTTTGAGACATCAATTTTTTTCACCATTGTTGAAAGGTTCAGCAATTATGCGCAGCAATAGTTGTAGTAGCATTGGTAGCATTAGTAGCAGTATGCAAATAGCACCTTTTTTTCAACATCCTCTTCAACACACGATGAAATCTTTAACTTGATACCATCAACCGGTCCTGAAGCATTGCTGATACGTCCTCTTGACAACCTGTATGGGCATAGTGTATTTCGATTTATTTCAATACAGTTACAATATTGCCCAAAATATTTGCCTTAATACCCTTAGTTATGTTCGTAGTAGTAGTAGTAGCACCAGTAGTTATAGTAGTAGCAGAGGAGCAGGAGTATAGTTAATAGTCGTAGTGTTAGCTGTAATAGCAGTAGTAGTAGTAGCAGTAATAATAATTTTAGCAGTAGCAGTAGCTTTAGGATTAGAAGCAGTAGTATTATGACACAAATTTTGTCTTTTGGTTAGTTCAACACCCCCCACAACAAACAGTAAGTTTTAATTTTACACACGAAACTGTTCCTAAGATATTACTGATATATCCTTTTGACAACCTGCATAAGGATGGCAGGTTGTCATCAGTAAAACAGAAATATTCTCTGAATATTTCACCTTCATACTTTCATAGGTTGTGGATTTTGAACTAGCCAGAAGACACTATGTGTTCTATGGTTATTTAGTGCTCCTTTTACGGTTACTGTAACTAACGGCACTAATGACATTAAGTTGAAACTTTTAGGGAACGTTTAGGAGGAGTTTAAATTAAACGAAAAACTAGATAAAATTTGCACTTTACTAAAAAAAATTCCAACGAACGTGCATTGTCATTTTAATAAACATATTCTTATATTTATTCCTTAAAATCTTAATTAATTTTATATTTCTTAAAGTTACAAAAGTGAAAACATTTAAAAGAATTTTTTCAGTAAAGTGCAAATCTTGTTCTGGCTTTTAGAAAGGATAGGGGTTTTGAAGTCTACTCTTGTAAATTTCTGCTCGTTTTGGGTTTCATTTATTTATTGATGCTGATTTTTCGTAGCTGTATGCTTGGTAGATTATTTCATTCGATTTTTTTTATTTTTCGTTTAATGGAGTTCTGGACTTTTTTTGAAAAACTTATTTTATGGGATTTTTTTTTTTAATGAATCAAAATAAGCATCGAAACCTTCGAGTATTCGGTAACAAAAATCTAGAGGGGATAACTAGCAAGACCAAATACACGGTGGAAATATTCATTTTCGATTATGAAAGTGATGGTGAATTAATCAAGCAGTTCATGGTAACGAACTGTAAGTAAGGAGCGACCCGGCTCAATGGTAACCGAAACTCTGAAAAATGGAATTTTGGTACCAATAGATACATCAAAAGAATCAGATTTTAATTCTGATTTCAAATATATAAGTTTCATCAAGAGTTTCATCATTCGCCTGAGAAAATTTGGCTGATTTTCGAAAATAGGCGGAAAGACCCCTTAAAAGTTATAGAACCTTAATAAAATTCACACCATTATATTCAGCGTATCAGACAACCCTACTATAGAGGTTTCAAGCTCATATCTACAAAAATGTGGAATTTTGCATTTTTTGCAAGAAGAAAGATCACGGTTGCGTGTTTATTGTTTTTTTTTTTGTTTTTTTTTTGTTTTTTTTTTCCCAGGGATGATTGTATCGACCCAGTGGTCCTATAATATCGTGGGAGGGCTCATTCGAAGGGCAATTAAAATTTCTAGTACCCTTTTTAAGTGACCAAAAAAATGGAGGGCAATAGGCCCCCTCCCACGCTCATTTGTTTCTCAAAGTCACCCAATTAAAATTTTGAAATAGCCATTTTGTTCAACATAGTCGAAAATCTAATAAATATGTCTTTTACGATGACTTAAGCCCCCACAGTTCCTAGGGGAAGGGCTGCAAGTTATGAACTTTGCCCATTGCTTATATATTGTATTGGTTATTGGGAAGTACACAGACATTTTCAGGAAGAATTTTTTCTGGTGGGGGGGAGGGCTGGAGTTCAATACCTCGCTCTTTAAGCTACAGTTTTTTTTAGTGCTTTCAAAAGAACTATCTATTCTAATTAAACGGTCTTTGTGATTCAGGGGTTTGTGAATTAAATTTTTTTTAACTTTTAACGAAAAGAGCGTGGTATTGACTAAGGGGAGAACCCCATCATATACGTAATAACATATACGTAATAAAAAGAAAAAAACAATAAGAAAAAAGAAGCGATACGGCTCAATAGTGATCGAAACTTTTAACAACGGAACTTTGATGTCAATAAATGTATCAAAAGAATGGGCTTATAATGCTGATTCTAAATATATTAATTTTATTAAGTTTAGTATTACTCATCAAAGGCTACGAGCCTGAGAAAATTTACCGGATTTTTTAAAGAGGGGGGAAACATCCCTAAAAGGGAAAGAATTTTAATGAAAATCACACCGTCAGATTCAGCGTATCAGAAAACCCTATAACATAGGTTTCAAGCTCATATATGCAAAAATCTGCAACTTTGTATTTTTTGCCAGAAGAAAAATATACGAATATAGAAGTTCGTTACGTAAGTTAATTTGTAAATTACATCAGAACCAAATTTAGAGACAGCCATTTAGCAAAACAAAAGTAAAATTTTTATGCAAATTTTTTTTATTTATTCTATGACGGTGAGCCAAAATAAAAGCTGAATTAACTAAAAAACGGTCAGAAATTAAATTAAAAAAACAAGTTTTTTTAAACTTAAAGTAAGGAGCGATATTAAAACTTCAAAAGAACAGAAATTATTCCGTATATGAAAGGGGTTGTCCCCTCCTCAACGCCTCGCTCTTTACGCTAAAGTTTGACTCTGTCTCTCAACTTTATTTTTTAAAACAATAAAAAACTTTAGCGTAAAGAGCGAGGCGTTTATCTTGCACATCATTTTCATCAATCAACCCTTCAAACATTTTAAATCACCTTAAATTAGAATTAGCGCCTTTGTAAAATTACGTTTTGTATTGGACCTTTAACTTTTGTCTGCGCTTGTTTTTCGTCATTATGAAAAACATAACGCCAAACCTATGATTTTTTCAGAAAGGCATGGTAAGCATTAATGACCATATTCACGTCAAAATCAGGAACCCAATAATCATATCTATCATTTTCAATTTTGGCAAGTTTTGATTCTTGCTGTAGCTTATCTTCTGACCACACTTTTGTTTCTTCTTCATATTGGATTTTAGTTTCTTCGCACGATTTGTCAATGCTCTTAGCTTTTCTGCCTTTATTGGTCTAGTCTTACAAAAAATTAAATAAAAAAAACAAGTTTTTTAAACTGAAAGTAAGGAGCAACATTAAAACTTAAACCGAACAGAAATTATTCCGTATATAAAAGGTGATGTCCCCTCCTCATCGCTTTGCTCTTTACGCTAAAGTTTTTTATTCTTTTAAAAAACAAAACGATGAGACAGAGTCGAACTTTAGCGTAAAGAGCTAGGTGTTGAGAAGGGGACAGCCCCTTTCATATACGGAATAATTTCTGTTCGTTTTAAGTTTTAATGTCGCTTCTTACTTTCAGTTTAAAAAACTTGTTTTTTTTATTTAATTTCTGATCGTTTTTTAGTTAATACAGCTTTTATTTGCATAAAAATTTTACTTTTCTTTTGCTAAATGGATGTCTTTACAATTCAAGTTACATAACTAACTTCTATATTCGTATATTTTTCTTCTGGCAAAAAATACAAAGTTGCATATCCCGTTTTTAAAAGTTTCGATTACTATTGAGCCGTATCGCTTGTTTTTTTATTGTTTTTTTTTTATTACGTATATGTTATTACGTATATAAGGGGGTTCTCCTTAGTCAATACCACGCTCTTTACGTTAAAAGTTAAAAAAAAATTTGATTCACAAACCCCTGAATCACAAAGGCCTTTTAATTATAATAGATAGCTCTTTTGAAAGCACTAAAAAAAAAACTTTAGCGTAAAGAGCGAGGTATTGACTTGGGGGAGAACCCCTTCACATACGTTATAATTTCTGTTCGTTATAAGTTCTAATATTCCTTCTTACATTTTAGTTGAAAAAACTTGTTTTTTTATTTAATTTCTGATCGTTTTTTAAATAATGCTTGGAAATCCGGCGCCCCCTTCATAGAAATGTCCCTTACCCCAAACAAACATCCTCCACTGAACTATTCTCCAGAGTAACCTCTTCCTCTAGCCCCCCCCCCTCCATAAAAAATCATTCCTGAAAATGGTTGTATACTTCCCAATAACCAATAAATAATGCTGGCAAGTCCGGCAGTAGTAAGGCCATATAAGATTGAAACCATACGCCTGAGGCATAGATATGTGTGTAGGTTTTCAAGTAATTGAATTGCCAGGGTCATTTGCCTATTACAATGACCTTCCGGTTTTTCTGGTAGGTAATTCTTATCTAGAGGTCAATACATCTTTCAAAGAGGAACGAGTACGCAATACCTGTCCTAGTGTGATTGATTTTTTGGACAATTGCCTTTAGTCAAGAATAGTTTGTTAGGAGCGTGTCGTTGCTAAAGCTAACTCTCATTGGAAAAAAGGTGTCTAAAGCTTTGTTGTTTTTGATAAGAATTGCACAATGAATGTATCGTTTGACGTGGGCATTTTTTATGAGCCAATCAGAGGTTGTTCAATATACGATAACTTGATTTACGATTGGGATTTGAATAAGAGAAATGGTTACGTTATTTGCTTGCATGTATAGGAATTCCCAGGTTTTTTGCTTGCAGGTATAGATATTCCCATGTTATTTGCTTGCATGTATAGGAATTCCCATGTTATTTGCTTGCGTGTATAGGAATTCCCATGTTATTTGATTGCATGTATAGGAATTCCCAAGATATGTGGTTGCGTGTATAGGAATTCCCATGTTATTTGCCTGCATGCATAGGAATTCCAATGTTATGTGATTGATTGTATATGAAGTCACATGTATTTGTGCGTTTGCAGAGGTTTTCCATTGTTCGTTGCTTTTTTTTAGGGGAATTCCTTTGTTATGTGATTGGTCGTTTAGGACTTGTCCAGTCCTTTGATTGCGTGCATATGGAGCCACATGGTGTGTGAGATATTGAGTAGGAAGTCCCAAGTTATTAATTGTTTAGTCAATTAATATGTTTTTTTACCACAAATATTGTTAAACTCCCCAAAGTCTTTTAAGATTTTTCTTTTGTTAAAATTATAAACTAATCAACTCCCCCGCTTTTGTCTCCACTTAAAGTGATTCCAGTTCTAAATCTTCTGGGACCAACCTGGGCTCCAGTCCCACTTCCAGCCTCACTGATTCTGGTCCTCCTCGTTTTGGTTGCGCGACATCTGCTCCCTGATACCAACGTTCCAATTTCCCCAAACCAGTTACAATTTACATCAGTTCCAGAATTTATTATGCAGCTGTCCTCGTAGCAATCTATGGTTGGTCATTGACAGTACCTAGTTTATTATAGTTGGGGGGTCATTTTGAAATGGTTTTATATATTTCCCCCTGTAAAATTAAAACTTTTAAAACATACCGAGATTATCTTCTAAAAAGAGGGCAACCCCTCTTTGCATTTTAGATGACAGTTAAGTTTTAACATCACTCCTTAGTTTTAGCAAAATATTTGATCTATTTCAATATCTTTTCATCTTTAATTTTATATTTTCTTGATTTGAATATTTTAATCGACAAGCATTTTTTACTCTGTTAGAACGATTTTGGATTTGTGTTAAGTATTTTTGTATTTTTTAAGAATAATTGATTGTTTCGTAAGAAATTTTTTGGATTTCTTAGAAATTTTTTTATTTTTTAAGAATTATTTATGTTTCTTAAGAAAAATTTAGATTTTGTTTGAACTTTTTGTATTCTGTAAGAACTATTGTTGATGTTGTTAGAAATCTTTTTTTTTTGCAACATGTATTTCGAATTTTTAAACAACTGTTTTTTATTATTTTAGTACTTTTTTGGATTTGTCTAAAATATTGTTTTATTTATTAAGAATAATTTTTGTTTTTTAATAACTATTTTAGGGTTTTGTTAGATCATTTTGTATTCTGTAAGAACTACTTTCTGTATTGTTAAAATTTTCGTGCTTTGTGACAAGTATTTCATATTTTGCAGAAGCTATTCTTAATTCTATTATGACTATTTTGGATTTATGTAAAGGATATTTTCTATTTTTAAGAATAGTCTTTGCTGTTTAAGAACTATTTTCGATTTTCTTACAACTTTTTGTATTTCGCAAGAATTGTTTCTGCTTTGTAAGAATTATTTTTGGAATATGTTTGAATTTTTGTATGCTATAATAACTAAAGGGTGTCTAAAAAAAAAATGTACTCACGCTTAGAATAACCAGAAATTCTTTGTTTATGAATATACAGCAAAATAGAATAGCTTCGAATATAGACAAATATGATTAAGAATAATGTTCATTAAGACGTGATTCATTAATGTGATTAAGGACGCTGTTCAAGCGTCTGCACTGGAACTGCTAAATTCTAACACCAATTCATGCCCTAAGCGAAGATGATCGTGACCGCCGAGTTGAATTCTGTGAATGGTACCTGGTAAAATGTGCAGGGTTTCCAAGCAACATTGTTTGGAGTTATGAGGCAACCTTTAAATTAAATGGCACCATTAATCGCCATAATTGCACGTACTGGGCTCCTGTAAATCCTCATGTAACACTTAAACACCATTTCAACTTGCCAGGAGTAACAGTGTGGTGTGGAATATCTGCACTGGGCATTAGAGGGCCATTTTTTATTAATGGAGTGGTTACTGATGAGAGCTACCTTAACTTGCTTCAGGAGTTTGTTGGTCAAAAGATTCCGGAGATGTCTGGTGATAACGGCGAAATTTACTTTCAGCAAGATGGTGGGCCTCACGCCCTTGGACTTCTTTCTGTGAGGATATCTCAAAGACGAAGTTTATCGCACCAAACCAAGAACAAATAAAGCTTTGAAAATGGAAATTGAAAGACAATGTCGCAATGTTCCTTATGACCTGTTTCGTGATGTTTGCGAACCCCTTGGTGCGCTTTATCCGCATTGTCTGGACAATCATGGCAATCAATTCAAACATTTGCGAACATAATTCCTTAATCATTTGTCTTCTATATTCGAAGCTATTTCATTTCACTGTATGTTAATAAATAAACAATTTCACGTTATTCTAAGTATGAGTACATTTTTTCGAGACACCCTGTTCTGGGACGTTGTTAGAAATTTAGTGTCTTGGAGCAAGTATTTGGTATTTTGTACCAAGTATTTTTTATTCTGTTAGAACTATTGTGGATTTGTGTAAAGGGATTTTTTTGTATTTACTACGAATAATTTTTGTTTTGTAAGAACTATTTTGGATTTCCTAGAACTTTTTATATTTTTTAAGAATTATTTCTGTTTCGTAGGAACAATTTAGATTTCGTTTGAACTTTTTATATTCTGTAAGAACTATTTTTGATGTTGTTAGAAATCATTTTGTTTTGTAACAAGTATTTCGAATTCTGCAACAACTATTTTATATTCTGTTAGTACTATTTTGGGTTTGTCTAAAAAATTTTTGTATTTCGTAAGAATGATTTTTGTTTTTTAATAACTATTTTTGGATTTTGTTTGAACTTTTTGTATTCTGTAAGAACTACTTTCGGTGTTGTTAGAATTTTCGTACTTTGTGACAAGTATTTCATATTTTGCAGAAGCTATTTTTAATTCTGTTAGAAGCATTTTTGATTTGTGTAAAGGATTTTTTCTATTTTCAAGAATAGTTTTTGTTGTTTAAGAACTATTTTCGACTTTCTTACAACTTTTTGTATTTTGCAAGAATTGTTTCTGCTTTGTAAGAATTATTTTTGGAATAAGTTTGAATTTGCTGTATGCTATAAAAACTATTTAGGATGCTGTTAGAAATTTCTTGTCTTGAAGCAAGTATTTGGTATTTCGCACCAAGTATTTTTTTTATTGTGTAAGAACTATATTGATGCTGTTGGAATTTTGGTGTTGTGTCACAAAAAAAAATATTTTGTATTTCAGCAACTAGTATTTTGTATTTTGCAGTAGCTATTTTTTTTATTATATTAGAACTATATTTGATTTATTTTGAACTTTATGTTTTATTTGAGAAATAATTTGATTGTGGTTAGAATTTTTTGTATTTTTTAAAAAGTATTTTGTATTTTACCGCCAAAAACTTTTATTCTCTTAAAGCTATTTAGGATTTGTGAAAAGTGTTTTTGTATTTTTAAGAATAATTGTTGTTTTTTAAAAACCAGTTTTGAATTTTGTATTCTGTAAGAATTATTTTCGATGTCGTTATAATTTTCGCGTTTTATGACAAATGTTTCATATTTTGCAGTAGCTATTTTTTATTGTGTTAGAACTTTTAATAATTTTAGTTGTTTAAGAACTATTTTGGTTTTTATTACAACTTTTACGTATTTTGAAAGAATTGTTTATGTTTTTTAAGAATTATTTTTGGACTATTTTTGAATTTTTGTATGCTATAGGAACTATTGGTGATGTTATTTGAAATTTAATGTTTTGAAGAAAGTATTTTATACTTTGCTCCAAGTGTTTTTTATTATGTTAGAACTATTTTGGATTTGTGTGAACTGTTTTTAATTTTTTAAGAATAATTTATTGTTTTGTAAGAAATAATTTTGTTTTCTTACAAATTTTTATATTTCTTAAGAATTATTTCTGTTTCGTAAGAACAATTTAGATTTTGTTTGAACTTTTTATATTCTGTAAGAAGAACTATTTTTGATGTTGTTAGAAATCTTTTTGTTTTGTAACAAGTATTTCGAATTTTGCAACAACTATTTTTTATTCTGTTAGTACTATTTCGAATTTGTCTAAAATATTTTTTTATTTCGTAAGAATAATTTTTGTTTTTTTAAGAACTATTTTCTGATTTTCTTTGAACTTTTTGTATCCTGTAAGAAGTAATTTCGGTGTTGTTAGAATTTCCGTGCTTTGTGACATGTATTTCATATTTTGCAGTAGATATTCTTAAATCTTGAGTAATCGTGTTGATTTGTGTTTATGATTTTTTCGATTTTCAAGTATTTATGTATTAGAATAAGAACTTTGTTTGATAGTAGTCCTACTGTTTGTAGATTGATAGTACTGTTAATGCTTTGAATTTCTATTATAGTTAATAAGTGTGAATTTTTTACCTGCGAAATACTATCTTTGTGGGTCTTATAGAAATTTGGTGTATTTTAGCATGTATTTGGTATTTTGCACCAAGTATTCTTTTATTTTGTTAGAATTATTTTGGATTTATGTAGAGTATGTTTGTATTTAGTAAGAATAATTTTTGTTTTGTAAGACCTATTTTGGCTTCCTTAGAAATTTCTATATTTTTAAAGAATTATTTATGTTTCGTAAGAAAAATTTTGATTTCGTTTTAACTTTTTATCTTCATTAAGAACTATTTTTGATTTTTTAAGACATAGTTTTGTTTTTTAAAAAGTATTTCAAGTTTTTAAACAACTATTTTTTATTCTGTTAGTAATATTTTGGATTTGTCTAAAATATTTTTGTATTTCGTAAGAATGAGTTTTGTTTTTTAGAAACAGTTTTTGTACATTGTTTGAATTCTTTTCATTCTGTAAGAAATAATTTTTGAGTTTATAGAATTTTAGTGCTTTGTGACAAGTATTTCATATTTTGAAGAAGCTATTTTTAATTCTGTTAAAAATATTTTGGATTTGTGTAAAGGATTTTTCTATTTTTAAGAATAGTTTTTGTTGTTTAAGAACTATTTTCGATTTTCTTACAACTTTTTGTATTTTGCAAGAATTGTTTCTGCTTTGTAAGAATTATTTTTGGAATAAGTTTGAATTTTTTGTATGCTATAATAACTATTTGGGATGTTGTTAGAAATTTAGTGTCTTGAAGCAAGTATTTGGTATTTCGCACCAAGTATTTTATATTCTGTTAAAACTATTGTGGATTTGTGTAAAGTATTTTTGTATTTATTACGAATAATTTTTGTTTTGTAAGAACTATTTTAGATTTCTTAAAACTTTTTGTATTTTTTAAGAATTATTTATGTTTTGTAATAGCTGCTTTTGTTTTTGTTTGAGATTTTATATTATGTGAGAACTATTTTTTATGTTATTAGAAATATTTTGGTTTTTTAAAATGTATTTTTTATTTCGCAAGAAGTTTTTTTTATTATATTAGAGATATTTTTAATTTGTCTAAAGTATTTTTATATTTTTTAAGAACTATTTCATTACTTCTATGAATTTTTCATATTCTTCAAGAACTGTTGTCGATTATTTTAGAATTTTGCTACTTTTGAAAATCATTTTATATTTTGTATCAAATATTTTTTATTATTATATTAATATACTTTATTAGTTAAAAATATTTTTTACATATTTTTATAAAAAAATTTTTTTTTTTATAAAAAATTTTTATTTTTTTTAAATTATTTTATTTTTTAATAAATATTTATTTTAAGTAAAAATTATTTTTATAATAAGTTTGAACTTTTGTATTCAATTAGAACTATTTGGGATGTTGTTAGAATTTTCATATTTTGAAGCAAGTGTTTTGTATTATGTAGCAAATGTTTTTTAATCTGTTAGAACTATTTCGGATTTGTGTAAAGTAGTTTCGTACTTTTTAAGAATATCTTTGGTATTTCATTAAATATATTGGATTTTTTTTTATCCATTGTGTTTTATTTTTAATTATTTATTAATAAAAAAACCCTTTGAGATTTTTTTTAACTCAAATTGAATTTAGATCGCTAAAAATTAGAAAAGTTTTTTAAATTTATATATATTCCTATCAAATAAATCGTTTGAGTTGCTTTTCTATTGTTTATTTTTCGTTGTTTTGCTGAGGACGCCCCTTATATATAGGGTCGAAATATTCATTTAAAGTTGTACTCCACTGTCTTATAAAATTTTCCCTGCTGTTGTACTTATTGTTTATGATTGAAAGGTAGTGTGGTCTTCGCCACCAGTACAGATACTTCATTCAAGAAACGTGATTAAACACGTTTTGAAACTACATGCTATTTGTATGCCTTTCCTTGGCACCTTTCCAAACGAGCGGGGATTCCCCACTGGTTGCTACACATTGCGAAAAAAGTGAGCAGTACGAAAACTCCACGTTTTCAACCGGACTGGTTTTTTAGGGACCAATCGGGAGAGATATGCAAAGTCGACATAGCTTTATTTCATTTTTTTTAAGGTTCATTTTGTCCAGGTTTCGGGCGTGCAGGGTACCTGGTCTCTATGTCCCTTAATAAAATGAAATAAAGCTATGTCGTCTTTACATATCTCTCCCGATTGGTCCCTAAAAAACCAGTCCGGTTGAAAACGTGGAGTTTTCGTACTGCTCACTTTTTCGCAATGTGTAGCAACCAGTGGGGAATCCCCGCTCGTTTGGAAAGGTGCCAAGGAAAGGCATACAAATAGCATGTAGTTTCAAAACGTGTTTAATCACGTTTCTTGAATGAAGTATCTGTACGGGTGAGGAAGACCACACTACCTTTCCATTATAAACAATAAGTAGAACAATAGTGGCAATTTTATTAGACAGTGGAGTGCTATTTTAAATGAATATTTTGACCATATATCTAAGGGGCGTCCTCAGCAAAACAACGAAAAATAAACAATATAAAAAAAACTAACATTATTTTGATGCTATGACTATTTTGAAAATAAAAACTTTTTTCAGTTTTAACGATCTAATTTTAATGCTAGTTAAAAAAAATTTCGACTTGTTTTTTAAATCAGAAATAATTTAAAAAAAAACAAAAGTTAAAAAATACAAAATAGTTCTTGCAATACCAAATTTGTTCTTAAAAAGTAAGAAACTACTTTATACAAATCCGAAATAGTTCTAACAGATTAAAAAACATATACTACATAATACAAAACACTTGCTTCAAAATATTAAAATTCTAACAACATCCCAAATAGTTCTAATTGAATACAAAAGTTCACACATATTCTAAAAATAATTTTTAATGAAAATAAATAATTCTTACAAAATACAAGAAGTTATAAAAAATCCAAAATAGTTCTTACAAAACAAAAATTATTCTTACAAAATAGAAAAAATATTTTAAACGAATCCAAAATAGTTCTAGCAGAATAAAAAATAGTTACTACAAAATATAAAATCTTTTCAAAAATAATAAAAATTCTAAAAACATCGAAAACAGTTCTTACAGAATACAAAAAGTTCAGAAAAATCCGGAAATAGTTCTTACAAAATATAAAAATACTTTAGAAAAAACCAATATATCTCTAACATAATAAAAAATAGATATTGAAATATACAAAGTTCTTGTTAAACAAAAAAAAGATTTATAACGATATTAAAAATGGTTATTACGTTCAAAATGATTAAAGAACCAATACCACGCCTCAAATTACAATAAGAAATAATTCTTAAAAAATACAAAAAGACTTAAGAACTACGAAAAAGTAATACGCAAAAGATATAAAATAGTTAAAAATATAAAAAAATAAAAAAATAAACCAACAAAAATCTCTAACAGAATATGGAATACTTTTTACAAAATACAATATAAGTGATTATACACACTAAATTTCTAACAACATCCCAAATAGTTATTATCGCATACAAAAAAATTAACTAATAGTACGTAATACAAAAATGCAAAGCAGATTCTTTACTAACGCTATAAATAAGTTGAAATTCAATCGTACCTATTAATTAAACAACAAAAACTATTATTATAATTAGAAAAAACCTTTACACAAATACAAAATAGTTTTAACAGAATTAAAAATATATTATGCAAAATATTAAATGATTTTAACAGAGAAAGAAAATTATAGATCCAACGACATTAGTTCTTAAATAATACAAAAAAGTTCAAACAAACCCCAAAAATAGTTCTTAAAAAACAAAATCATTCTTACTAAACACAAAAATATTTTAGACAAATCCAAAATAGTACTAGCAGAATAAAAAAAGTTTTTTCAAAACTTTAAATAATTTTTACAAAAAAAAAATAGTTATTAAAAAATCAAAAATATTTATTAAAGACTATAAAAAGTTCAATCAAAATCAAAATTTGTCTTACGAAACATAAATAATTATTAAAAAATATAGAAAGCTCTAAGAAATCCAAAATAGGTCTTACAAAACAAAAATTATTCTTAGTAAATACACAAACACTTTACACAAATACACAATAGTTCTAACAGAGTAAGAGAATACTTGTTGCAAAATATCAAATACTTGGTTCAAGACACTAAAATTCTAACAACATCCCAAATAGTTATTATATCATACAAAAAATTCAAACATATTCCAAAAATAATTCTTACAAAGCAGTAACAATTCTTGCAATATACAAAAAGTTGTAAGAAAATCAAAAATAGTTCTTAAACAACAAAAACTATTCTTAAAAATAGAAAAAATCCTTTACACAAATCCAAAATAGTTCTAGCAGAGTTAAGAATATCTTCTGCAAAATATGAAATACATGTCACAAAGCATTGAAATTCTAACAACAGCGAAAGTAGTTCTTACAGGATACAAAAAGTTCAATAAAAATCATACAATAGTTCTTAAAAAACAAAAATGATTCTTATGAAATGCAAAAATATTATAGAAAAATCTGAAATAGTACTATCAGAATAAAAAACAGTTGTTGAAAAATTCGAAATACTTGTTACAAAACAAAAAGATTTCTAACAACATCAAAAATAGTTCTTACATAATATAAAAAGTTGAAACAAAATCTAAATTGTTCTTACGAAACAAAAATAATTCTTAAAAAATATAAAAAATTGTAAGAAAACCAAATTATTTCTTACAAAACAATAAATTGTTCTTACAAAATAAAAAACTGTTAACACAAATCCAAAATAGTTCTAACAGAATAAAAAATACTTGGAGCAAAGTATAAAATACTTTCTTAAAAACTTTTAATTTCAAACAACATCACAAATAGTTCCTATAGCATACAAAAATTCAAAAATAGTCCAAAAATAATTCTTAAAATTCAGAAACAATTCTTGCACAATACTTAAAAGTTGTAATAAAAACCAAAATAGTTATTAAAAAAATAAAATTATTAAAATTTCTAAAAAAATAAAAAATAGCTACTGCAAAATATGAAACACTTGTCACAAAACGTTAAAACTATAATGACATCGAAAATAATTCTTACATAATACAAAATTCAAAACTGGTTTTAAAAAAACAACAATTATTCTTTAATAAATACAAAAAAACTTTACACAAATCCTAAATATATTTAAGAGAATAAAAGTTTTTGTCCTTATAATAAGAAACACTTGTTAAAAAATACAAAAAATTATAACCACAAGAAAAGTATTTCTCACATAAAACATAAAGTTCAAAATAAATCAAATATATTTCTAATTGAATAAAAAAAATGGCTACCGCAAAATACAAAATACTAGTTGCTGCAATACAAAATATTTTGTTTTGTGACACAACAACAAAATCCCAACCGCATTAATATATTTAAAACTGAATAAAAAATACTTTGTTCGAAATACAAAATACTTTCTACAAGACACTAAATTTCTAACAGCATCCTACATAATTTTTATAGCATTCAGAAATTTCAATCTTATTCAAATAATAATTCTTAAAAAGCAGAAACAATTCTTGCAAAATACAAAAAGTTGTAAGAAAGTCGAAAATAGTTCTTAAACAACAAAAACTATTCTTGAAAATAGAAAAATCCTTTACACAAATCAAAAATGGTTCTAACAGAATTAAAAATAGCTTCTGCAAAATATGAAATACTTTTCACAAAGTAAAAAAATTCTAACAACACCGAAAGTAGTTCTTACAGAATACAAAAATTTCAAACAAATTCCAAATATAGTTCTCACAAAACAAAAATCATTCTTACTAAATAAAAATTTTTTTTTGACTAACCCAAAATAGTAATAACAGAATAAAAAATACTTGTTATAAAATTCGAAATACTTGTTACAAAACAAAATGATTTCTAACAACATCAAAAATAGTTCTTACGGAATATGAAAAGTTCAAACGAAATCTAAATTGTTCTTACGAAACATAAATAATTGTTAAAAAATATAAAAATTTCTAATAAATCCAAAATAGTTCTTACAAAACAAAAATCATACGTAGTAAATACAAAAAATACTTTACACAAATCCATAATCGTTGTAACAGAATAAAAAATACTTGGTAAAAAATACCAAATACTTGCTCCAAGATACTAAATTTCTAACAACGTCCCAGAATAGGGTGTCTCGAAAAAATGTACTCATACTTAGAATAATGTGAAATTGTTTATTTATTAACAGACAGTGAAATAAAATAGCTTCGAAGATAGAAGACAACTGTGATTAAGGAATTATGTTCGCAACTGCTCTAATTGATTGCCAGGATTGTCCAGACAATGCGGATAAGGCGCACCAAGGTGTTCGAAAACATCACGAAACAGGTCATTAGGAATATTGCAACATTGTCTTTCAATTTCCATTTTCAAAGCTTCATTTGTTCTTGGTTTGGTGCGATAAACTTCGTCTTTGAGATATCCTCACAGAAAGAAGTCCAAGGGCGTGAGGTCCACCATCTTGCTGAAAGTAAATTTCGCCGTTATCACCAGACATTTCAGGAATCTGTGGACCAACAAACTCCTGAAGCAAGTTAAGGTAGCTCTCATCAGTAACCACTCCATTAATAAAAAATGGCCCTATGATGCCCAGTGCATATATCCCACACCACACTGTTACTCCTGTCAAGTTGAAATTGTGTTTAAGTGCTACAAGAGGATTTGCAGGACCCCAGTACGTGCAATTATGGCGATTAATGGTGCCATTTAATTTAAAGGTTGCCTCATCACTCCAAACAATTTTGCTTGGAAAACCTGCAAATTTTGCCAGGTCTCATTCACAGAATTCAGCTCGGCGGTCAGGAACATCTTCGTTTAGGTCATAAATTGGTGTTGGAATTTAGTAGTTCCAGTGCAGACGCTTGAACAGAGTCCTTAATCACATTAATGAATCACGTCTTAATGAACATGATTCCTAATCATATTTGTCTTCTATATTCGAAGCTATTCCATTTTGCTGTATATTCATAAACAAAGGATTTCTCGTTATTCTAAGTGTGAGTACATTTTTTTTTAGACACCCTGTAGTTATTATAGCATACAAAAATTCAAACATATTCCAAAAATAATTCTAACAAAGCAGAAACAATTCTTGCGAAATACAAAAAGTTATAAGAAAATCGAAAATAGTTCTTATACAGCAAAGACTATTCTTAAAAACAGAAAAAATCCTTTACATAAATCCAAAATAGTTCTAATAGAATTAAGAACGGCTTCTTCAAAATATGAAAGATTTGCCAAACAGCACGAAAAGTTATACAATAACGACATTAGTTATGACCTAATAAAACATTTTAAAGAAACCCCTAAAAGGAGTAATTAAAAAACAAAAATTATACTTACGATATGAACAGAGACTTTATATAACTCAAAAATAGTGATTGCAGAATAAAAATATTTTTTCCAAAATTCGAAGTGCAAGTTACAAAACAAAAAGAGTTCAAACAACATAAACTATAGTTCTTAAAGAATACAAAAAGTTCCATCAAAATCTAAATTGTTCTTACTAAACAGAAATAATTATTAAAAAATTACTAAAAAATCCAAAACATTTATTACAAAAAAATAAATTATTCTTAAAAAAGACAAAAATAATGACAACAACTACAAACGCGTGCAGACAGAGCTAAAAATGCTTTTCTATAAAAATATTGAAATAAATACAATATGAACTTTAATACGATCATTGAATGAAATAGATAAAATATTTTGATAAAACTGAGGAATGATGTTAATACTTAAATGTCATCTAAAATGCAAAGAGGGGTTGCCCTCTTTTTAGAAGGTAATCTCTGTATGTTTTAAAAGTTTTAATTTTACAGGGGGAAATATATAAAACCATTTCAAAATGACCCCCCAACTATAATAAACTAGGTACTGTCAATGACCAGCCATAGATTGCTACGAGGACAGCTGCATAATAAATTCTGGAACTGATGTAAATTGGAACTGGTTTGGTGGAACCCGAACGGTGGTATCAGGGAGCAGAAGTGGCGCAACCGAAACTAAGAGGACCAGAATCACTGAAGCTTGAATTGGGACTGGAACCTGGGTTGGTGCTAGAAGATTTAGAACTGGAATCACTTTAAGTGGAGCCAAAAGTGGGAGAGTGGATTCGGTTATCATTTTATTACAAAAAATATTTTAAAATACTGTGGGGAGTGTAACATGATTGGTTGTAAGAACACAAAGCAATGGACTTAACATCAAATAACATGGGGATTCCTACACATGCAAGCAAATAACAAGGGAATTCCTATACACGCAAGCAAATAACATGGGAATTCCTATACATGCAAGCAAATAACAAGGAAATTCCTATACACGCATGCAAATAACGTGACAATTCCTATACAACCAAGCAAAAAACATAGGAAATCCTATACATGCAAGCAAATAACATTGGAATTCCTATACTTGCAAACAAATAACATGGGAATTTCTATACATGCAAGCAAATAACAAGGGAATTCCTATGCATGCAAGCAAATAACCTCTGTATTCCTATACAGGCTTGCAATTAACATGGTTATTCCTATTCCTGCAAGCAAATAACATGGGAATTCCTATACATGCAAGCAAATAACATGGGAATTCCTATACATGCAAGCAAATAACAAGGGAATATCTATACCTGCAAGCACAAAACATGGGAATTCCTATACATGCAAGCAAATAACGTAACCATTTCTTTTATTCAAATCCCAATCGCAAATTAAGTTATCGTATATTGAACAACCTCTGATTGGCTCATAAAAAATGCCCACGTCAAACGATACATTCATTGTGCAATTCTTATCAAAAACAAAAAAGCTTTATACCCCTTTTTTCCAATGAGAGTTAGCTTTAGCAACGACACACTCCTAACACACCATTCTTGGCTAATTGTACTTGTCCGAAAAATCAATCATACACGGACTGGTAGTATATAGGCTACTCAGTACTCTTTGGATGATATAACGACCTCTATATTATAATTACCTACCAGAAAAACCGGAAGGTCATTGTAATATGCAAATGACACTGGTCACACGCTAAGTTAAAAACTTACAAACATATTTATGCCTCAGGTGTATGGTTTCAATCTTATATGGCCTTACTACTTCCGGCACCCCCTTCATGGCAATTTCCCTTCCCCCATGAAAACTTCCTTCATGAACAGATCCTCCAACATAACCACCGGCCCACCCTTCCCTCCCACGACCAGAAAAAAAACCTCCTGAAAACTTCTGTATACTTCCCAATAACCAATACTATATGTTAACATTGGGTAAAGTTCATAACTTTTAGCCCTCCCTCTGGGAACTTCGGGGATTAAGTCATCCTAAAAGACATATTTATCATATTTTCGACCATGCTGAACAAAATGGCTATCTCAAAATTTTGATCGGGTGACTTTAGGAAAAAAATGAGCGTGGGAGGGGCTATAGTTGCCCCCCATTTTTTTTTGGTCACTTAAAAAGGGCACTAGAGCTTTTAATTTCCATTCCAATGAGCCCTCCCACGATATTCTAGGACCACTGGGTCGATACGATCACCCCTGGGAAAAAAAAACAAAAACAACAAATAAACACGTATCCGTGATCTTTCTTCTGGCAAAAAATGTAAAATTCCACATTTTTATAGATAGGAGCTTGAAACCTCTAGAGTAGGGTTCTTTGATACGCTGAATATGATGGTGTGATTTTCATTCAGGTTCTATAGCTTTTAGGAGGTCTTTCCCCCTTTTTTTGAAAATCAGCCAAATTTTTTCAGGCGCGTAACTTTTGATGTATAGCACTAAACTTGATCGAAAGTTATATATTTCAAATCAGCATTGAAATCTGATTCTTTTGATATATCTATTGGTATCAAAAACCCGTTTTCTAGAGTTTCGGTTACCATTGAGCCGGGTCGTTCCTTACTTACAGTTCGTTACCACGAACTGTTTGAAAATAAACACTCATCCGTGATCTTTCTTCTGGCAAAAATACAAATTTCCACATTTTTGCAGATAGGAGGTTGAAACCTCTACAATAAAGTTCTCTGATACGCTGAATAGGATGGTGTGATTTTCATTAAGATTCTATGATATTTATGGGGTTATTTACCTTTTTTTTAAAAATAAAGGAAATTTTCTCAGGATTTTAACTTTTGATGGGTAAAACTAAACTTGATGAAACTTATACATTTAAAATCAGCATAAGAATCCAATTGTTTTGATGTATCTATTGGTATAAGAATTCCGTTTTTTCGAGCTTCAGTTACTATTGAGCCGGGTCGCCACTTACTTACAGTTCCCTATTTATTATCATCTCATATATGTAATCCTTTATGTAAAAATATACAAACAGGAAAAAACTTATGGCTTTTTATTATTAAGTATAGTAAGAGACGAACCTCAAAAAGTCAGGCAGCTAACTTCAATTTAAAAGATGATTTTATTATCTTAACTATTAGTTACTCTGTGCCTTACTTTGTTCTTTACTAAGTTTTCAGCTATATTCGATGAAACAAGCATAAGCCCCATTTAAAATGAACTGTATCGGTCCTTTACGTAATAATTTAAAAAAGTATTTCCACAAAATAAGTTTTTCAAAGAAAAGTAAAGAACTCCATTAAACAAAAAATGAGCAAAATAAAATCAAATAATCTACCAAGCTCGAAACTACCACAAATCAGCATCGATGAATAAATGAAACCCAAAACGAAGAGAAATTAAAAAAAGTGACCGAGTGAAACTCAAAACGAGCAGAAATTAACATTAGTTTGGCGCAAAACCCCTATGCCTTCCCAAGGCCAGAACAAAATTTGCACTTTACTGAAAAAATATAAATGTTTTTACTTTTATAACTTTAATAAATCAAATAATTTTCACATTTTGATTGCTAAATATCAGTATATGTATATTAAACTGACATTGCACATTCATTTGTATTTTTCAGTAAAGCGCAAATTTTGTTCTGGCCTTGGGAAGGCATAGGGGTTTTGCTCCTAACTTATGTTAATTTCTGCTCGTTTTGAGTTTGACTCGGTTATTTATTGTAATTTCTGTTCGTTTTGGGTTTCATTTATTTATCGATCGTGATTTGTGGTAGTTTCAAGCTTGGTAGATTATTTGATTTTATTTTTGCTAATTTTTTGTTTAATGGAGTTCTTTACTTTTCTTTGAAAAACTTATTTTGTGGAAAAAGTTTTTTTAATTAATTCTGTTCGTGTTATATTGACATAGTCTTTTCAGGGGAATAGAAAATAACACTTTAAATCTTTTCGTTTTTTGAGACTTAATAGTTTGGCCTGCTATTTGCATGCTGGAGAAAAATTTTCAGCAATTTTTAACAACATATACCATTTTCAAAATATGGACACAAATAGTACTGTTTAACTTAGTTTCATACCTCTTCTAGTTGACCTGAAATGAAAAACTTGATACCATTCGCAAAAAAAATCTGTTTACTTTCTTTGATAGCTTGTATACACTTACACTATTTTGATTTGGTTAAATTTTAAGAGAACAAGTAGCCTCGAAATTTTGAATATTATACCCTCAGTTGTTCTTGGGATACTGCTGAGATACCTTATTGGGAATTAGCATTATTAGTAGGGGAAAGATACGGAAAAAAAAGGTCGAGCCAGGAAAAAATTGGTACAGAAATTATTTTTGCACCACTATGTTCAGAAAAGAGAGCTCTACAACATATCAAAAATCTAAATCTCCATCCCGTTGCGAAATTCCCTTTTTTTCACGTTTTTTGCGCCTTTTTTTAGATATTTCCAGAATCCGAGAATGAGGAACCGTGAAAAGAAAAGTAGTTTATTGATGGTTTCCCTTTTAAGAAACGATTTTTGTTGGGCTCTTTTATTAGACAGAAAGATCACGTTTAATCATTTAATTCTTTTTTATGTTTTGTTTTTGTTTTTGTATGAAGTAAAAAAAAAAATCAAGCGACACACGATCACGGGGTATTTTTCGAAGAGGAGCACAAATTTTCGGTTCATTTTTCCCCATCTGAACAAATAGCCTACCGGCGTTCCTAATCCATTTCTTTTCCTACCGAGCTTTATTGGTGACGAAGAACAGTATACAGAAAATGACGAAGAACAGTATACAGTCAGTGAACTTGTTGTTAAAATGGGAGAGCTATTGAATGGGAGAGACCTTGAACCGTAGTGTAACAAGTACTTGAAGAGCAAGCTTCTGGAATATTTCAGTGACCAGCTAGTATTTGCAACTATTGACGGTAAGGCTGACGTGGTGACATTCAAAGAAAAAGCATCAGCGATACTCCAGAATTTTTACTACTTGGACTTGGACTGCAACTAA